>NC_043716.1:18060382-18211062 GCF_006229205.1 Suricata suricatta
AGTTCATTTACATTCAGTGTTATTATTGAAAAATGTGGGTTTAGAGTCATTGTGTTCTCCCTAGAATTCATGTTTATAGTGGTGTCTCTGGCACCTTGTATTCTTTGCAACATTTCCCTCATAGAGTCCCTCTCTGGATTTCTTATAGGGCTGGTTTGGTGGTTATGAAGTCTCTCAATTTTTGTTTATTTGGGAACACCTTTATCTCTCCTATTTTGAATGACAGTCTTGCTGGATAAAGGATTCTTGGCTGCATGTTTTTTCTGTTCATTACATTGAAGATTTCCTGCCATTCCTTCCTGGCCTGCCAAGTTTCATTAGATAGGTCTGTAACCACTCTGATAGGTTTCCCTTTGTATGTGAGGGCCCTTTTCTCCCTAGCTGCTTCCAGAATTCTCTCTTTATCTTTATATTTTGCAAGTTTCACTATGATATGTCGTGCTGAAGGTTGGTTCAAATTATGTCTTAAGGGGGTTCTTTGTGCCTCTTGAATTTGAATGTCTATTTCTTTTCCCAGATTTGGGAAATTCTCAGTTATAATTTGGTCTAGTATCTCTTCAGGACCTTTCTCTCTGTCTTCCTCTTCTGGAATTCCCATGATATGGATGTTGTTCCATTTGATTGTATCACTCAGGTCTCGAATACTCCTTTCCTGCTCCTGGATTAATTTCTCTCTTTTTTTTCATCTTTCTCTTTTGCTATAACTATATCTTCTATTTCACCTATTCTTCTCTCTGCCTCATCAATCCTTGAGGTGGCTGTCTCCATTTTGTTATTCACCTCATTTATAGCCTTTTTAAACTCATCACACCTATTTTCAAAGTGCCTAGTCATTGTCTCAGTTGATTCTTTGATGCTTTTTTTCAACCCCAGCGATTAATTTTATGACAAGTTTTTTAAATTCTTGATCTGAAAAGCAAAATAAATTCTTGATCTGGTATGTTGTCTAGATCTGCCTTGAGCAGTTCTGTGGCTGTGACTTCTTCCTGGAGGTTCATCAGGGGAGAGTTCCTTCATTTTGTCATTTTTGCTAGTTTTCTGTCTCTTGTCAGCTTTAAAAATCTCGTTGTGTGCTGTGCATATGTTAATATTGCTCTGTTAAAGAAGGCTAATTGACTGTCCAGGGCCTGTCATTTCAGGAAATATTCTTTTAATGGTGTCTCTCAGTTTCTCTTGTTGTGCCTTTGAATATTTTATTTCCCTACTCAGCAATATTTGGGACTCGCTGTCATGCACACTTTGGCTTGTTTCTTGGTGTAACCCTAAGAAGGAAAACAGACAGACAAACACAGAGGGAACAGAAGCACACAAATGCACAGACAAATCAAACAAACAAACACATTTAAAGGGGGAAAGAAAAGAAAGAAAATGGAGAGGAAAGAGATGAAAAGAAGAGAAGAAAAAAAAATAAAGGGGGTCAGAGACAACAAAGGACAATGCACAGTCTAAAAGTGTATGACCGGTTGAGGGGAGAAGTAAGGATGAGATACAGGAGAATATATCTGGATTGCAAGAAGGTAAAAAGAGGGAGAAAGGAGAAAGGAAAATAAGGAGTAAAAATTTTTTTACATTTAAGTAAAAAAGGTAGTAATAATAAAAAATAAGTACAAAAAAAGAAAAGGAGAAATAAAAAATAAAGAAAAAAAGAAAAAGAAAAAAAAAGCAGCAGCTCCCCCTCGTGGATAGGCGTGTTTTGGTGTGGTAGGGCTGCTCTCAGAGGCTCCGCCTTGGTGTCTGCAGAGAGTAGAATGGCGGCACATCAAGCTCCGCTGGAACTACGCACTGTAGGCCACTCTAATGAGTCCAGTCTTTTTGTGCCGCAGTTGAGCCAAGTTGTATTTTCCAGGCCTGCCTCGGTTCAAAGTTCTAGTCCATGTACTTTTATGCTACCACAGATGAGATGTACTTGCGTTGGTGGCTGGCTTCTTAGGGGGAGGGATCAGTTTGTCTTGGCTCAGGCAGGGATTTCCGCTGCCCCTGCCTGAGGTGAGGTGTTCCGTTGGGGGGAGGGATGAGTTTCTCTTGGCGCCAACTGGGATTGGTGCTTTTGCTGCCCGAGGCGCCGGGCGCTGCCGGAAATGAACTGGGTGCTCCTGCAGCCTGAGCGCATGCCCAGGCCTCCACCGCCGCCAACTCCCTGCCAGGATCGCGTAGGGGTGGGGGCTGTTTCTTCCCTGTTGGCACCCAGGATTTGGGATTTGCGTGGCCAGTGCTGGGGGCGAGATGCGCCATGGAAATGAGGTGCGTGCTCCCACTCCCAAAACCGAGGTCAAAGTGAGCGACCTGGCGCCACTGCGGCCGCTGACTCCCTGCCAAGATGGCACAGGGCTGGAAGCTGTTCTTTCCCTTGTGCCACCTGGGTTCGGGATTTGGGCTGCCCAGCAGTTATATATGGAGTGAGAGTTTCTCTCTCCAAGCGCAGTTATACGTTCTTTATCTCTTCCCCAGAGACATTATTATGAGCATGTTCAGTTTCTCTGACTCTTCCCTTTGTCTCTCGGGCTCCACGCGCTTGCCCCGTTTTGGCTTGGGGCTCCCACCTCCCCTGCCCATCTCAGGCTGGCCTGTTTTCCAATCTCCCCAGTTCGTACTCACTCACTCAGGTATCTTTGAGGTTGTCTTCTTTCTGGATGCCATATTTTTCCTTCCGCTCTTGCAGATGGGAGTAATGTCCTTCTCAGTTCGATAAATGGGGCAGACGGAGTGTACAGAGCTCCCTTCCTCTCCGCCATCTTGGCTCTGCTTTTAACATTCTTGAATGTGTCTTTGGTAACAGTCTGGGTGTATTTCTGCAAACCGGCATTACTGGGTGACAGGCTATGCAGACACACCTCTGGAGGCCATAAAGTGATACAACAAATACTTAAAAAACTGGTGTTTTCACACAGGCTTTTGAAAGACAATTAACGTTTTAAAAAACTGTTTTTGAGGGAGAGTGCGTGCACAGGGGAGGGGCAGAAAGAGAGGAAGACAGAAGATCCGAAGCAGTCTTCACACTGTCATCACAGAGCCTGATTCAGGGCTTGAACCACAAACCATGAGATCATGACCTGAGCTGAAATCAAGAGTTGGACTCTTAACTGACTGAGCCACCCAGGCGACCCAAGACAATTAACATTTTAAAATTAACTGCTATTACCCCTCTGGAAATGATGTAAATGAGCCAGCCATTAAAAGCATTCCTTTTATGGGAACTAATGCTACATCATATGTTAACGAATTGGAATTTAAATAAAAACTTGAATTGTAATTTAAATAAAAGCGTTCCTTTTAAAGAGTTTATGCATGGAGCACCTGGGTGGTTCAGTTGGTTAAGTGTCCACCTCTTGATTTCAGCTCAGGGCATGCATGGTTCTTGGGATCGAGCCCTGTATGGGACTCTGCACTGACAGTGTGGAACCTACTTGGGATTCTCTCTTCTCACTCTCTGCCCCTTCCCTGCTTGTACTCTCTCCTCTCTCTCAAAATAAATAAACATTAAAAAAAAAGAATATATGCCAAATTGATTCACTAACAGAGTGGTTTCTTACAGTTGCATGAACAATTTTTCTGTGATTGTCAAATTAGAGCTCTGTAAAGACCAAAAGCAGAAAATAAAATATTGCATATATTTTTTCTAATTCAATTAGGTACGTAAATATTCAATAAAATTAGTTAGTTATATCAAGCCTTGGCAGAGGTAAGCTGAAAACATGTATATATAAAAATTTGTTGTTTTTGTTGTTGTTTATTTATTTTGAGAGAGAGCAAGTGAGGGCAGGTATGTTCATGAGAGCAGGGTTGGGACAGAGAGAGAGAGAGGAGAGGGAGTCCCAAGCAGTTTCCATGCTGTCAATCTCACAAACCGTGGGATCATGACCTGAGCCAAAATCAAGAGTTGGACACTTAACCAAGAAGCCACCAGAGGCCCCAGCTGCAAATGTTATATTAACATAGTATATTCAATTAAAAACTGAATACAGTATGCCAGAGAATGGAACATTGTCAAGGGAAACCTGAAATTATACTAGTGGAACAGAACTGAAATGCAAGAAACTTGTGGTAATCATTTGAACCCCATTAAATAAACATTAGAATTCAAACTGGAGAAAAAACACTAACCCAATTCTTTACGTGCTGCAGAAGTTAAGACAAAAAAGATCCACCCAGAGAGAACAGTCCCACTATCAAGATGTTTGTATTTCAGCTTAAGTTTAACCTCACTTATTTAGCTTATATATATATATGTGTATATATATATATATACATACACATATATATATATCATATGATATAGTTCATAGTTATATATCATATGATATAGTTCAAGAACATGTAACTAACTTGAAAGCAGAATAATCACTATAATGTCTCCCGAGGCAAGAAGGGAATAAGTATTATTGTTTCCGTTGGAGGGAGTCTAACCAAGACTGCCAAAAAGTGCTGTGAAAAACAAGGCTGAGTGATAAACTATGAACTCTGTGAGAGAACAGTCTTTAAGCCTGTTGTAAAAACTTCAGTTACTAAAACACAGGTTGATAATGGTACATTAAGTGTAATGAATTCACCATACCTAGTCAGTAAGAACATGCAGAATGAGCTTTGACTATCATTTAAAAAATTCCTCTTTGCAAGATCTTGCCTAAATTTTCAAGGCAGCCTTCAGTGACTGTCATTTGAATCTCTCAAACCAACATATTAAGGAACAGAGAAGTTTCTCTGCTTCGTGTATTAATCCTTCAGAAAGATTAATTGAATCCTATCTTGAAGTGTATGCCACAGTAAAGTCCTTCCAAGCAAACATTACCCAAATTAATGCCTGCTAGAGCATTTGTTGAATTGATGTTTATGAACTGCAGGTCCTTGAGTTAGTGGCTAATGGTAAATAGATACTAAAATGGGAAGATGTTAGAGAGATGTTAGCTCTGCATGTGAATTAACCGGAACTAGCTGCTCTTCACACCCAGACACTTCATCACAGTCAGCCACATTCTGATTTTGCACTGATCTTGAGGCTACTGAAACTGCCATCAGCTGCACTTAGCGTATCATCAACAATATGCCTGTCGCGGTGGTAATAATGGTGGCGGTGGTGGTGCTGTGGACCAATAAATTGTGGACAGTTAAATGCTCCATTGCCAGTAGCCTCCCCAAGAAAGTCCTCAGTGTGTGCAATATAAGATTCTTGGGATGCTTGTGCTAGGTGAACAGTGTTTATTTCCCCTGAAATGTCATGCTCTGGATCTTGAGAGTGTGAACAGGCATCTGACATTTGTATTTGATCATCTACTGATGGCATTACTTGGTGTTAAAAATTAGGTCCTTTCCTATTCCATTGCTTGTCCTATTCCTTTCTGATGGGCTGTGGGAATCCCCTGAGCAAATGCCTGCTTGATTTTCTAGTTCTCTATTCTGAAGATCTGTACCACACCTGATTTTAGGAGGATTATGACCATGACTGTCATCTTCATCATCTTCTTTAAGGGGTTTCAGATGTGCAGTGTCTTCTGACTGTGACTAGGGCTCCCGGCTGACTGGCTCGCAGGGCGAGAATTCATCTCATTGCTAGATCCATCACTAGGCCCTTGCTGCTCCTAGGACCACTGTTTTCTTCTTCACCACTGTTGGCAATTTCGTCAGAACCTCCCTGTACAGATTCCTTTGTGTCTGAAAGTTGCTGCTGCACATGCTTGGGTCTACTGATAGATTGTTCGTCCATTTCAAGGTCACTGCCTCCACTCTGATGAGTATCACTATTACCAGTACTCTAAGAACTAGATGCATGGGACCAAGGTGATAGAGCTGCTCTTCTGAACTCTTTTTCCTCTTATTTAATTTGGTATTTAATAAAGATACAGAAGAACTCTGTTTAGAAACTTGAGCTTAGTGCTTTATTCCATAATGCTCTTTTTTTTTTAAATTAAACAATGCTTTAATTAATGTTGATGCCAAGTACAGTGGTAGTTCAGCACGAACTCTTGGCTCAAGGGGTGAGACTGGATAAAAGAGATGTCTATGCGGTACTGGATCCAAATTCTTGATAAAGAAAGGAAAGAAGTGATGTGTGTACCGATGACAACGTTTCAGCACTCCTGCAGCCTACGTGCAGTGAATACGCTGAGTGCTCATACTCGGTCGCCCTTCTGCCGCTAACAGATTCAGAAGCTCTTGGCGCTGTGTGTGATCATCTCAGTCCAGATCTATGCTCTACCACTCGTTGCTTATAAGCCGGTTTGCCAGTTCCTTTGCAGGGGTCATTTCTGTGTCTGATACCAATGATTCTTTATGGCACAAATCAATCAAGATGTGATATTGATTCATTATCAGACTTAGTCTAGCCGATCTCACAAAGTAGGTGACAAAAAATACATGCAAGATCCAGGCTTTCTCTGTCAAAGCAGAGAATTCTAGGGGCGCCTGGGTAGCTCAGTTGGTTAAGCGTCCAACTTCAGCTCAGGTCATGATCTCACGGTTCGTGGGTTTGGGGCTCTGTGCTGACAGCTCAGAGCCTGGAGCCTGCTTCAGATTCTGTGTCTCCCTCTGTCTCTGCCCTTCCCCCACTCGTGCTCGCTCTCCCTCTCCCTCAAAAATAAATAAACATTAGAAAAAAAGAGAGCTGTAGCCAGTGCCCTTTCACCGTGCTACACGTTAAGTCACCATGTTGCCAGCTGCACTCTGTCTCTACTCTTGTTCAGAGAATTTGCACAAATCCCTATGACATTGGTCCTAAAAGGGATAATGTGCTGCACGACAGCAGAAATAGTTAGTAGTCATAGTCTATTAGCTACAGCTCTAATACATGCATGTGTCATGAGAAATGGTAGTTTCTGGAGTTCCTTATTTAAAGCAATCCTTCATGAGAGAAAGGTCATTGCTCTCACAAAACAGACATACATAATGAAGCAAATGCAGTGGTACTTCTGTATCATTCATATCACAGGATGCCCCTAAGGTGTTGCTTTCTTGGGTTGATAGGTCCTCTGTAATAGGATGAGTATTAGCTTGTAAGCAGTATGTAAGGAGAACTGAATTTCAAAAATTTTTGCCACATATTGCAAGAGCTTTTCTATCTCATCTGTACTCCGAGACCTAACAGGATCAGAACTCTCTGAAGATGACTCCTCAGTCAGATTCTGATAGGGTTTGATTACTCTCTATGGCTTCTTGTTTTCCTGCACTCCCTTCCTTCCATTCTCTTTCTAGTCAGTGGTTCTTTTGCTTGATTACTCTCACGTTGCCATGCAGAATCTATGTTAGTAGTAGTACAATGTGGGCCCCTAGGTGGCTCAGCCAGTTAAGTGTTTGACTCTCAGGTGATGATCTCACAGTTTGTGGGTTCGAGCCCCGTGTCCATCTCTGTGCTTATGGTGTGGAGCCTGATTGGGATTCAGTCCCTTCCTCTTTCTCTACCTGTCCTCTGTTTGCACACACACACACTCTCTCTCAAAAATAAATTAACACTAAAAAAAAAATAATAGTATAATGTTTGCAAAGCTGGTCCCAGAGCACTTGAACTTGGGCCATCACTAATAAGTGCATACATTACTTGGTAGAAAATTTCCAAATGCTTATATTTCTTGAAGCAGTGTAGACGTTGCCTCTAGGTCCAGGGATTGATGTAGGCAAATAATTTGATTGTATGTTCCTTTCTTAGCTGCAGTCCGAAACCACCTTCTGTGTCTGGTATCACATGTGTGTTTTGCCACCTCAGTTCCATAAGGTTCATTTGCTCTTGAGCAGTAAGATGCCTGATATAATTAGAAATGGTGGAGTGAAGACTTGAGTTTTTAAAATGTAAAAAATGTTTTTTTGTCACGGAAGAAATGTTAGATGAAAGTAATTTGTCAAGTCTCTCAACCCATTAGGTTGGACTCACGTTTTCCATAAAACTTTTGTGTTTAGGCTGCGGAAAGCCTTCACAAGACCATTGTTAAGAGGCGAATGTCTCACGTGAGTGGAGGAGGATCCATAGATTTGTCTGACACGGACTCCCTACAGGAATGGATCAACATGACCGGCTTCCTGTGTGCCCTCGGGGGAGTATGCCTGCAGCAGAGGAGCAACTCTGGCTTGGCAACCTATAGCCCACCCATGGGCCCAGTCAGCGAGCGCAAGGGTTCCATGATCTCCATGATGTCCTCGGAGGGAAATGCAGATACACCTGTGAGCAAATTCATGGATCGGCTCTTATCCTTAATGGTGTGTAACCATGAGAAAGTGGGACTTCAAATACGGACCAACATTAAGGATCTGGTGGGTCTAGAGTTGAGCCCTGCTCTTTATCCAATGCTATTTAACAAACTGAAGAGCACCATCAGCAAGTTTTTTGACTCCCAGGGACAGGTAAAGTGTTCTCTGCTTTATTTTTCACCCGTTTCTGTGAATAGATTGACTTGTTTGTTAAAGAAGCCTTTTTCCTTTTGATTATTTAATTCAATCCTGGCATGAACATGTACTCACAATTTTTTCTAAATGAGCAACAAATTGCAGGAAGAAGAATCATCTAATGTAGAGAGCAGTTTGGTTGTTAGGAACTCTAGTGTGTGGCTGTGCCAGTGGTCACGAATGTCTTCACACCGGCATGTGTGTCTGTGTGTGTCTGTGTGCCTCTGTGGATACATGCCCTGGGGTGTTTTTTGCACATGTGTGACAGGTCATGCAGTTTCATCTGGGGTGTGTCGGCGCTGCATGGACGCCAAAATGTATTTTGTTCTTTATGTAGGTTTTATTGACTGACACCAACACTCAGTTTGTGGAGCAAACCATAGCTATCATGAAGAACTTACTAGATAATCATACTGAAGGCAGCTCTGAGCATCTGGGGCAAGCTAGCATTGAAACAATGATGTTAAACCTAGTCAGGTAAGTATTTCTGCTGAAATGTAGTGGAAACACATCACTGTTGGTGGTTACTAGTGAAATGATTTGCTGTTCTTTATTGCACTCAAATTGGGGTTTGTGCTCCTATAAATAAAAAGATCACAGTTTTTGTAGTCACATTTCATCATTTCACTTAGAGATTAAAGCATTTACAAAACTTTTGTTTATATCTGATAAGTATTTTCCTCCCGAATATTTCTGTCTAAATAGATATGTTCGAGTGCTTGGGAACATGGTCCATGCAATTCAGATCAAAACAAAGCTGTGTCAATTGGTCGAGGTAATGATGGCAAGGAGGGACGACCTCTCTTTTTGTCAAGAGATGAAATTTAGGTGAGTTCTCAAAAGATCAGAGTAGGGTCTTGTAAATCTTATGTTACAGGAAGTACAAAAAAAGAAAAACAACAGCAGACACTTGACTGTCATAGGAAAGGGGGGGAGAAAATGGAAAAGCAGCAATTTAGCTTTTTATTTTTCTCTCCCTGTATTTTCAAATACCCAAAGCTTTGTGCCCATGACAGTACTTCCTTGTCTAAAATTATTAAGAATTCAATTCTGCTTCCAAACTGATATTCTAGCTAAGGGCTCATGTGGGAGATCAGTCTCCAAGTTGCCTGTTTGTGCCCCTCGGCCTGTGGGGAGCTGGAATAGCGGTCTCTCTTTTATGAAACTGCCATGTCGCCTGAATGATTTGGCAAATATTTGCACTTTTAAAAATATTTATATGACTGGAAGTGTATGTCTGACTTAAAAAAATTGTTTGCTATTTTCCTTTTCTTTTCCATTCTATAGGAATAAGATGGTAGAATATCTGACAGACTGGGTCATGGGAACATCAAACCAAGCAGCGGATGATGATGTAAAATGTCTTACAAGGTAAAAAAAAAAAAAAAAAAAAAAAAAAGAGAGAGAGAGAGAGAGAGACAGAATGATTTTTAAGTATTCGCAGGTTTACTCGGTGTGGATACTACATCATCCCTACTAAAAATATATTTGATGTGTTTTTTGGATATCAAGGTTTTTCACTTGAATTATTTAAATCCTTCTTTTCTATTTTTAACCGAATGATTTTCAGTAAAATCAAATGTGAGAAAGCAATGTTTGGAAAGTTAGTGTTGTCTGATTTGGAGAGATAGTCAGTAGTTGATATAAAAGAAAATATATAAAACTGTAGATTGTATTTATTTTTTATTTAACTAAAAGTAGTACTTAAGGAACTTAATTATCTTGGATCTTTTCTAAAAAGTAATTTCCTGTATTTGCTCAAATGGTAAATACTTATTGTCACACATCAGAAAATAGTTGGACACTGAAGTACATAATAATCATTCACATATACTCCTTTGATGAGGCTTGGTTTTATGAAAGTTACCATCACCTTCTCCCTAACTTGAAATGTCTTTGCATTCTGGGTGTGCATGTGAACTCAAATTATTTAGGTTCTTCTAATAAGTTTAATGAAATAGGTGGTTCCTAAATTCCTGAAGTTCTATTAGTAAGGTGTTTATTTGTGGGGAAGGTCGAGTGAAAGAACCTGAAAGACTTACGTGGTCCCTGAATTTTCTTTCTTCAGAGACTTGGACCAGGCCAGTATGGAAGCAGTCGTTTCACTCCTGGCGGGCCTTCCGCTGCAGCCTGAGGAAGGAGACGGCGTGGAGCTGATGGAAGCCAAATCACAGTTGTTTCTTAAGTAAATTTCCGTCACCAAAAGCGCAAAGCAGAAAACAAAGCCCCACATACAACAAAATCTAACCAAAGTGGCAAATGATTGTGTTTAGAAAGCGGACCTTATTACTTGGGTATTATGGCCATTGGCTGCTGCTTATCAAGTATAACCCACGCACAAAACAGTATTCCCTGTGATAGGACTGGTTTAGGAAAGCAACTGTGGTTTGTGTTTATAAAGAAAATAAATAATCTGATCACTGAATTATTGGCAATAGAACCCAGGTCACCTCATTAAGCCATTTAAAATGGCTTTGTCTAAACTGTTTGGACTACTAATTTTATATGGTAAACACTAAAAGTGTTTCCCGCATCTACCAGGAAAAACTGCATCTGTTTGGTGCCTGTGTTGTGACATACGCACTGGCTTTGTCAGGATAAACTCCTGACGAGCAACACAGCGCGCTTCATGATGACCCACGCTGGCTCATTGTCCCGGGACTGGAGGGAAGCAGATACCCAAGACCGCCCGGGTGATGCACACGTGACCATTTCAGAATATCAGGTTGGCTTTCTGGTTGATGTGGCCTTCACTGTGTAAGAGTCGGTCTTCTTATTTCTCAGGTATTTCACGTTGTTTATGAACCTTTTGAATGACTGTAGTGAAGTGGAAGATGAAAATGCACAACCAGGTGGCAGGAAACGCGGCATGTCCCGGAGGCTGGCCTCACTGAGGCACTGCACGGTCCTTGCGATGTCCAACTTACTCAATGCTAATGTGGACAGTGGTCTCATGCACTCCATAGGTGAGATCAGATGAAAGCTTCAGAGAGAAATTGACGACCTAGAGAAACGGCTTGTAAGACAAGCACACTTTTAAGAGCCCGTGTTAGTAAATGTGCCTCTCTCTGTCCCTGTCAGGCTTAGGTTATCACAAAGATCTTCAGACGAGAGCTACATTTATGGAAGTTCTGACAAAAATCCTCCAACAAGGCACAGAATTTGACACACTCGCAGAAACGGTGTTGGCCGACCGGTTTGAGAGGCTGGTGGAGTTGGTGACGATGATGGGGGACCAGGGAGAGCTCCCAATAGCCATGGCTCTGGCCAACGTGGTCCCGTGTTCTCAGTGGGTGAGTTTCTAGAGGAAGTGCAGAACTGGGGCCTGGCACATAGCAGATGCTTCCAAATGTATTCATTCTAGGACTGGTCTCATTTTGTTTTATGTATGTTTTGAGAGCGAGAGAGAGAGAGAGAGAGAATGAGCAGGGGAGGGGTAGAGAGAGAACGGGAGACAGAGAATCCCAAGCAGGCTCTGCTGATAGGGCAGAGCCTGATGCGGGGCTCAAACCATGAGATACTGACCTGAGCCGAGATCAAGAGTTGGATGCTCAACCGACTGAGCCCCCCAGGTGCCCCTCATTCCAGGAGTGTTTATTGCATAAGGCTGTGTGTCCAGTTCACAACTTTTCTATAATGCACTGTACAGTTTTCTAAAAAAAAAAAAAAAAAAAAAGACTCTTCTTTTCTAATACACTGTATGATTTTCTAAAAACCTGTAAGCACTATATTTGCATTAGAAATTGATGTTTGTTTTAAACACTGAAGACATGATATGGCTATTCGGTCTCTTATTTATCTATGTATGTTTGTATTTTTTTTGAGAGAGAGAGAGCACACTCAAATGCACAAGCTGAGGAGGTGTAGAAGGAGAGAGAGAATCTTAAGCAGGTGCTGTCCTCAGCATGGAGGTCACTGTGGGGTTGATCCCACAACTCTGGGATCATGAGTTGAGCTGAAATCAAGAGTTGGATGCTCAACTGACTGAGCCACCCAGGCACCCCCAGGCCTCTGTTAATAAAAATTTTCTTCTTTAAAAAATTTTTTTAATGTTTTGTTTTATTTTTTTTTTCAGTTTTTGTGGTTTTTATTTATTTTTGAGAGACAGAGACAGTGTGAGCAGGGGAGGGTCAGAGAGAGAGGGAGGCACAGAATCTGAAGCAGGCTCCAGGCTCTGAGCTAGCTGTCAGCACAGAGCCTGATGCGGGGCTCGAACCCACGAATCGTGAGATCATGACCTGAGCCGAAGCCGGACACTCAGCCGACTGAGCCACCCAGGCGCCCCTTGTTTTATTTTTGATAGAGACAGAGCATGAGCAAGGGAGGGGTAGAGATAGAGGGAGACACAGAATCTGAAGCAGGCTCCAGGCTCTGAGCTGTCAGCATAGAGCCCAACATGGGGCTCGAACTCACAGTGAGATGGTGACCTAAGCCGAAATCAGAAGCCCAACCAACTGAGCCACCCAGGCGCCCCTAAAAAATTTTCTTAAGACCATACTATTTTTGACAGTATATGCCTAACATTTGAGAAGGGTCATCCTTTTCCATGCTTAAAAGCTATTCAGTTTATATTGTACCAAAAATTATTTCAGTTGTGCAAACTATAACAATCAGGTAATCTGTCATTGCCTGTAGATTTTTTTCTGCTTAAAAAAAGCTGTACGATCTTATTCCTCTTGCTTTAGTAAAGTTTAAACTTCTTACTTTGGCTTATAAGACTCCACCTAACCTGGGCTTTGCCTCCCCTCTGACATCATCTCATGCCATTTCTCTCTTTTTGTTGTTTTATTTTTTATGTTTCTTTATTTTTGAGAGAAAGAGAGACAGAATGTGAGCAGGGGAGGGACAGAGAGAGAGGGAGACACAGAATCAGAAGCAGGTTCCAGGCTCTGAGCGCTCAGCACAGAACCTGATGCGGGGCTCAAACCCACGGACTGTGAGATCATGACCTGAGCCGAGGTCGGACACTTAACTGATGGAGCCGCCCCAGCACCCCTCACGCCACTATCCTTCCTGTTCGCCAGACTTAAAGATGCCAGGCTTCTTTCCACCTTCGAGAGCACCTGCTGCCACGGCCGCTGCCGCCACCACCTGGACTGCGTCTTCCCTGACCTCTTACATGGCCAACTTCTTAAGAGCTTTTAAAAACTTAAAAAGAAAGATTTAATTCTCTTTTGTATATTTTAAATTCTTTTGCTTAACATTTTCAGAATTTTGCAAGGGAGGGATTAGAATGGAAAAAAATTAGTACACAGTACTCTAAAAACATGTTTTGTGACTGAATTGTCTCTCATAACGATATTTGACTTTAAAATGGAAGAGAGGGGCGCCTGGGTGGCCCATTTGGTTGAGTGTCCAACTCTTGAGTTTAGTTCAGGTCATGATCTTACCGTTTGTGAGTTCGAGCCCTGTGTGGGTCTCTGTGCTGACAGCATAGAGCTTGCCTGTCTACTTCTCATCTGTTAATTCTTAGAATTCACAGCTGCTGGGGCACTTGGTTGGCTCAGTTGAAAGAGTGTGTGACTCTTGATCTTGGGGTTGAGTTTGAGCCCCACACTAGATATAGAGGTTGCTTAAAATAAATAAATAAATAAATAAATAAATAAATAAGTTGCTTAAAAAAAAATTCACATCTGCTGTAGGCATAAAGGAATAGTCATCTATGTCACAAATGGACACAGATAAGTCCCAGGGGGAAATTAATTAGTTCTCATTTAACTGGAGTTAGCAGGTGGTTGACAGTTTTGGATTTACCTTTCCATTTCCTGCTAAAGATATAATGAGATTACTCACACTAACTCAATTTTGTTTCATTCTCAGGATGAACTAGCTCGAGTTCTAGTGACTCTGTTTGATTCTCGCCATTTGCTCTACCAACTGCTCTGGAACATGTTTTCTAAGGAAGTAGAATTGGCAGACTCCATGCAGACTCTTTTCCGAGGGAACAGCTTAGCCAGTAAAATCATGACCTTCTGTTTCAAGGTTTCTACCATTTATTCTTTTTTACTTTTTCGGTGCCAAGGCATGGCAAATTGATTATGTACAGAACATACAGAACAGGATCTTTAATGTGAGATATTTGAAGAAAGCATCATAAATTCCTACTTGTGTATTTACTTAGGTATATGGTGCTACCTACCTACAAAAACTCCTGGATCCGTTATTGCGAATTGTGATCACATCCTCTGATTGGCAACATGTCAGCTTTGAAGTGGATCCTACCAGGTTTGTCATCCTCTCATCTGCAACTTTTCTCCGCTTTTTCACAGCCACCGCATGAGACCAGGCCCTCAGAGTTTCTCCTGCTGATTCTTGAAATTAATCTCTAATTACAAAAGCTACATACCAATACATTTTTCTGAAGAGGTTTACAGGTGTCTTTGGCTACCATGTCTAGAGACAGACTGTGAGTAGTTTAGTCTGTCGTTTGTCTTTTCTCAGTGCATTTGCATGTACACAGATCAAGTTCTAGAGACTGTGGGGATAATGTGAGTGCTTCATATAAATGAAAACATGTTGCGTACATGGTTTTGCAACCTAATTTTATTTTACCTTTGCTCTGTCTTCAGTCTTTCTGTGTAATATAGAAAGATTAATCTCATTCTTTTTACCTGCCATGTAATATTTGATAAATTGGCTATATCACTATTTAGCCAATACCATATTGATCCTACTGACTTTTATCCCCAATCAATGAAAAAAATGTATTATTGAAGTACAGTTGACCTACAATGTCATCTTAATTTCAGATGTACAGTGTTTTGGTTTGACAATTCTGTGTAGTACTCAGTGCTCATTGTGATAAGTCACCACCTGCCTTTGCACAATGTTGTTACAGCATTATCGACCATATCCCCGATGCTGTGCTTTTCATTTTTATCTCCATGACTTCTTTATTTTATAACTGGAAGTTTATGCCTCTTAATCCCCTTCACCTTATCACCATCCCCTCAGCTGCCCCTCTTCTCGCAACCACCAGTTCTCTGTAATTAAGAGCGTGGTTGGTTGGTTGGATTGTTCCTTTGTTTTTTAGATTCCACATAAAAGTGAAGTCATATAGGATTTGCCTTTGTCTGACGTCTTTCACTTAGCATAATATCTAGTTCCATCCATGTCGCAAATGGCGAGAGGGTTTTTTGTTTATTTGTTTTTGTTCCTTTTTTTTATGGCGGAGTAATATTTCTGTGCATGCGTGTGTGTATGTGTGTGTGACGGATCTTCTTTATTTGTTCATCTATCGATGGACACTGGAGCTGCTTCCGTATCTTGGCTGTTGTAAATAATGCAGCAGTAAACATAGGGGTGCATATATCTCTTCAATTTAGTGTTTTCCTTTTCTCTGGGTAAATACCAAGGAATGGAATTATTGGATCACATGGTATTCCTATTTTTAAGTTTTTGAGGAACCTCCACACTGTTTTCCACCAATAGTTGCCCCTACCAACAGTGCGCAAGGATTTTTCTCCGATTCCTCACTGATGTGTGTTATTTCTGTTGTTGTTGTTGTTGTTGTTGTTTTTGATACTTGCCATCGTGATTGGTGTGAGGTGATAGATTACTACCTATATTTTCTAATAGGAGTTTTATGATTTCAGGCTTCATATTTAGGTGTTTAATCCATTTGGAGTTTATTTTTACATGTGCTATAAGAAAGTGGGCCACTTTTATTCTTTTGCACATCCAGTTTCTCAACATTATTTATCAAAAAGACTGTCTTTTCCTCATTTTTTATTCTTGCCTCCTTTGTCATGATTAATTGGCATATAGGCTGGGTTTATTTCTGGGCTCATTTTTCTGTGCCATTGATCTATGTGTCTGTTTTTGTGCCATATCCTACTATTTTAAATATAGCTTTGTAGTATATGTTGACGTCTGGAATTGTGAAACCTCTAGCTTTTTCTTCTTTCTCCAGATTGCTTTGTCCCCGAAGTCTTTTGTGGTTCCATACAAATTTTAGAATTATTTGTTCCAGTTTGGTGAAAAACACTATTGGTATTTTGACTGAGATTGCACTGAATCTGTAGATTGCTTTGGGTCGTATACACACTTTAATCATGTTAATTCTTGCAATCCATGAGCATGGCATGTCTTTCCTTTAGCTTGTGTTGTCTCAGTATCTTTCATCAGTGTCTTATAATTTTCAGTGTATAGTTCTTCTGTCTCTTTGGTTAACTATTTTCCTAGGTATTTTATTCTTCTTGGTGCGATTGTAGATGGTGATCCCATTGACTTTTGCTGTAACTTCCCAACGTTATCTTTTTCATTTTTCAGGTTATGAAACATAAATCTTTCTGTTACTTTCTTTCTTAGAATATTAACTATTCTCTATTGACTACAAGATAAAGTACAGGGTTTTCTAACTACAACTCATTATCACCTTCATTCTTTCATGTGTTCTCTGTACATTAGCTCCAATATGCACATGTTGTATGTTTTCTAAAGTGGCTTGACACATGGTTTTCTGGGGTTGGAGATGCCTGATAAATAATATCCTTCTTCCCTGCCCAGTTGTTTTTAAATTTTTTTAAAGTTTCTTCATTTTTTAGAGAGACAGAGACAGAGTGTGAGCAGGGGTAGGGCAGAGAGAGAGTGAGAGAGAGAGAGAGAGAGAGAGAGGGAGAATTGGAAGCAGGCTCCAGGCTCTGAGCTGTCAGCAAAAAACCCGACATGGGGCTTGAACTCACAAACCATGAGATCATGACCTGAGGTAAAGCTGGACGCTTAACTGACTGAGCCACACAGTCCCTTCCGTGCCCAAGTTTTAAAACCTAAAGAATGGAAGGAGATACATAAAAGGTAGCTACTTTTTTGCATGGACCTCAAGCATACTGTAGTATAGAGGTGGAATTTAAGGAAAGGTATTAAGCAGGCTGTGTTGTAGCTTATGGGCAAGTAATAAATTATATCATGTATCTTGAAAGTATCATAGATAAGCTGCTATATTACAATTGCCACTTCAGATAGCTGTGAAATTAGGGGATTAACTAGTTGTTACTTAACCTTCTAATTTCTGTATAAGTCTAATTACATGAAACAGAAGTTGGTGTTTTGATTTTTTACTTTGCTTTTCTGTTTTGAGTGTCATTGCAACTACTGTAATGTAAATGATGGAAAATAATTGCATATGTTAAAAAAATATGAAACTTTATAAAGTAAAAAAATAAAAATAAATAAAATTAAAAAAAATAATAATTAAAAAAAAAAAAAGAATGGAAGGAGAAAGGCTGGGAAGGACGCACTCAAGAATCAGGCATCACCTTTATTTCTGATAAAAATGCATAGAGTTTGTGGCATTTGATCCTGTGGGTGAAGAGACTTGCTGATACTTCACCTTGATTCAGACTCATCTACCTCGTCACTTGCACAGCTGCCTAACTACAGACATGCCTCACAGGGAAGCTTTTTACCACGGAAGTGGAGAGCAAACCAGGATACACCTGGTCTGCAGGCAGATATACCAGAATGGAGAGGGTGCCACTGAGCAGAGTGTATACTAAATCTGTGAGAATATAAGGGGATAAGAATTCTTAAAAAATTTTTTTAAATGTTTATTCATTTTTGAGAGACAGAGACAGAGTGTGAGCAGGGGAGGGTAAGAGAGAGAGGGAGACACAGAATCCGAAGCAGCCTCTAGGCTCTGTGCTGTCAGCACAGAGTCCAATGTGGGGTTTGAACCCACGAGGTGTGAGATCATGACTTGAACTGAAGTTGGATGCTTAACCAACTGAGCCACACAGGTGCCCCAGGGATAAAAATTCTTATACACAATTCTCAAAATTATCTTTTTATGGATTTTTTATTCAAATCAAGATCCCAGCCAAGTTCAAACCATGAGTTTGGCTGAAAGCTCTTTTAAAGAGCATTTTTATTTATTTTACATGGATTTTACCTTCTCCCTCCCCCTCGCCCTCCCCCTCCCCCACTCCCTACCCTTCCCCTTCCCCTCCCCCTCTCTCTTTGTAGGTTAGAACAGTCAGAGAGCCTTGAGGAAAACCAGCGGAACCTTCTTCAGATGACTGAAAAGTTCTTCCATGCCATCATCAGTTCCTCTTCAGAATTCCCCCCTCAGCTTCGAAGTGTGTGCCACTGTTTATACCAGGTATGCTTAAGGTTAGAGAGTACTGTTATTAATCCAAAACTGAAGTAAAAAGAATGCTTTACTAAAGAGGAATTTAGCTGCTGACAGTGGGTGGTTGAAAATATAGAGTCAATTTGGATGAGTAATACATTAAGGCTTGTTGGAATTGGCTTCGAAAAAAAGCTTAAATATCACTTAGGAGACAGTGTGAAGTATTTTAAGGGGGTACTAAAAATAATAAATTTTCCTCACATTGGGAGCAAGTTTAAAATGCACAGAAGCTGTTGGATATAACAGATGTGGTTGAAATGAGATGTATTATGGAATTTTTTGGGTTATCTTTTCCCTGAATTACTCATAGGGTCTTTTGCCTGTTAGGCAGGTCTACTCCTTGCTTTTTGTACTATTGAAATGCCTGGTCTATAAATTTTGATTTCTTAAAATATAATACGTTTGTGTCAGGTTTTCCTAGAACAAATGAATCTGTTTATTTTGTGTAGAATGCTCCTTCTAAGACATATTGCATCATCATTCAGATCAAATTATTAGTCTTTCTAGCACTAGCACTGCAAGTCATGCTTCTGAGTTCAGATGTCCACAGTCATTCCCTGCTTTTTGAGGAAATTAGGTCTGTATTTTTCTATGGCTTTCACTGTGTTTTTGAATTGCATATGCAGTTTCAGGGACGACTGAATAATTCCAGGGTAAATTAGTGCAAATCTATATTAGTCTGTTCAAACTATGATTCTGGAAGAAAAACTAGTGGGTTTGGAGTTTGGGACAGGGGTGGGTATAGGGAAGAGGATTTACACATTTACCAAAACCCGTGCTTTATGTCTTTTTCTTTGCAGAGTCATCCCCAGCCATTTGTTTTTTAGCACAGGGCTTCAGTTGCTTAGAGACATTAGCAAGATCAGTGAAATCACCATTTAAAAAAAGCTGTTTCAGGCTGCTGTGTGTGAATTATTCCCCCATTGCTATTTATAAAGATGTTTCTGCTGTATCACTAAAAAGAGCTTACAATCAGAAAACAATTAACAAAATAGCAGTAGTCCTTTTCTATCAAAAATTACTTTAAATATAAGTGGATTAAGTTTTCCCAATTGAAAGGCATAGAGTGGCTGAATGGATTAAAAAAAAAAAAAACAAGATCTACAGCATGTTGCCTACAAGAGACTCAGTTAGTCTCAAAGACACACATAGATTGAGAGTGAAGAGATGGAAAAAGTCATTTTAAGCAAATGATAACCCAAAAAATGAAAAAAAAACAGGGGTAGCTATACTTATTTCAGATCAAATAGACTTTAAACTAAAAATGGTAAAAAGAAAGAAGGTCAATGTATAATGATAAAAAGGGGTCTATACATCAAGAAGATATAATAGTTATAAATATTTATGTGCCCAACATTGGAGCACCTAAATGTGTAAAGCAAAAACTAACAGACCTAAAAGGAGAAATAAATAGTAATATAGTGATGGCTGGCAACTTTAATACCCCACTGTCAACAATGAATAGGTCATCCAGACAGCGAGTAAGGAAACAGCAGATTTGAACAACCGTACGTTGGGCCACACAACAAGTCTTAGCAGATTCAAGAAGATTAAAATCATACCAGTGTCTTCTCCAAGCACAGTAGCATGAAATTAGAAATCAATTACATGAGGAAAACTGGAAAATAAGTGAACTTGTGGAAATTAAACACTACTGTGAACAACTAATAGTTAAAAAAAATAAAGGAGAAATAAAGTTTTTTGAGATAAATGAAAAGTTTCTTGAGAATATGGTAAATGAGTTCTAACATACTAGACCACGTGGTACGTAGCAAAAGCAGTTCTAAGAGGAAGTTCAACACCTATGCTGCGAAGCAGGAAAGATCCCAAGTAAGCAACTTAACTCTTTGTCTTAAGGAATTAGAAAAAGAACAAATTGGGCTCCAAGTTAACAGAAAGGAAATAAAGATTACAGCAGAAATAAGTGAACTAAAAATAAATATAGAAAAACCTCAGAATAGATGAGCCAAAGTAAGTGTTGATTCTTTGAAAAGATAAACAAAATTGACAAACTTTTAGCTAGACTAAGCAAGGAAAAGCGAGAAAGGACCAAATCAAGAAAATTACAAATGAAAAAGGAGACCTCACAACTGGTACCACAGAAATTCAAAGGATTGTAAGAGGCTACTGTGAACAAACTGGACATGATATGATATGTCAACAAAATGGACCACCTCAAAGACATGGAAAAAGTCTTAGAAACATACAACTTACCAAGACTGAAATAGGAAGAAATAGAAATTCTGAATAGACCAATTTCTAAATTCTCCCAACAAAAAAAAGCCCAGGACCAGTTGACTTCCCTGGTGAATTTTACTGAATGTTTACAGAAGAATTAACAACAAATCCTTCCCAAACTCTTAGCAAAAATTGAAACAAGAAGAGAGCACTCCAGACTCATTTTATGAGACATTACTCTGATACCAAAACCAGAAAAGGACACTGCTAGAAAAGAAATATCAGTATCATTGATGAGTATAGATGCAGAAGTTGTCAGTAAAATGATCACCACATGATGGTGTGAGATTTATCCTTGGGTGCAAAGTTGGTTCAGCATATGCAAATCAATCACTGTGATGCATTACATTAATATAGTGGAAGAAAAGAATCATATGATCATCTCAATAAATGCAGAAAAAGCATTGCACAAAATTCAACATCCATTCACAATAAAAACCCTGGATAAGTTAGGCATAGAAAGAACGTACGTCAGCATAGTAAAGGCCATAAAGACAACCACACAGCTAACATACTCAGTGGTGGAAGGTTGAAAGCACTTCTTCTAAGATGAGGAACAAGACAAGGGTACCCACTCTTACCTCTCCTATTCAACCTAGCACTAGAAGTGCCAGCTAGAGCAGTCAGGTAAGAAAAATTAAAAGCCTCAGAATTGGAAAGGAAGAAGTCAAATTGCCTCTACTTGGAGATTACATTTTGTTTATAGGAAGTCCCAAAGACAACCAAAAAACAGAGCTAATTGGTGAACTACATAAATACATAATTAACATACAAAACTCAGTGGCATTTCTATACACTAACAATGAAATTTATGGAAAAAAATAGATCCCACTTACAATGGCATCAAAATAATAAAATACTTGGGAGTAAATTTAACCAAGGATGTGAAGCTATGCTGGGAACTATAAACCATTGATGAAAAAAACTGAAGACACCGACAAATGGCAAGGTATCTTGTGTTCATGGATTGGCAGATTAATAGTTTAGATATAAATAGTACCAAAACCCATCTATAGGTTCAGTGCAATCTCTGTCGAGTTCTCAGTGGCATTTTTTTACAGAAATAGAAAAAAAAAAGCTCTTAAAACGTATATAGATGCATAGACATTTCTCTAAAGAAGTTACATGAAGCACAAAACATATCCCTCCCCCCGCAATAAAGAACAAAGGCACCAAGCTTCCTAAATTAAAGCTATAATCATCAAAATAGTAGGCACTGCATAACAACAGACAGACTGGCCAGTGGAACAGAATCAAGAGCCCAGAAATAAGCCCAAGCATATACAGTCAACTAATTGTGACAGGGGAGCTAAGAATACCCCGTGGAGACAGGACAGTCTTTTCAATAATGGTGCTGGGATAACGATACTCACGTGTAAAAGAATGAAACTGGAACCACATCTCACACCCTTCACACGTTAACTTGAAATGGATTAAAGACTTAAATGTAAGACTTGAAACCATGGAATTGCTAGAAGAAAACAGGAATAAAGGTTCTTGGCATGGACCCTGTAATATTTCTTTGGATATGCCACCTACAGCACACCAAACTAAAAAATAAGCAAGTGGGACTATATCAGACTAGAAAGTTTCTGCACAGCAAAATAAACCAGCCACAAAATGAAAAGACAACCTATGGAGTAGGAAAAAATACTTGCAAACCATATATCTAGTAAGGGGTCAGTATTAAAAGCATATAAAGAACTTACACAATTGTCAATACCAAAAAAAAAAAAAAAAAGCCCATCAAATTTACAAATGAGTATTAGAGGGGCACCTGGGTGGCTCAGTCAGTTGAGTGACTGACTTCAGCTCAAGTCATGATCTCACAGTTCATGGCTTTGAGCCCCACATCAGGCTCTATGCTGACAGCCCAGAGCCTGGAGCCTGCTTCAGATTCTGTGTCTCCTTCTCTCTCTGACTGCCTCCTGCTCACGCTCTGTGTCTCTCTCTCAAAAATAAATAAACGTTAAATAAAAAAATAAAAATGAGTAGTAGATAACTTTGAATAGATACATAGACGTTTCTCTAAAGAAGTTACATGAAAGGCCAAAAAGTATATGGAAAGGTGTTCAACATCACTAGTCATTAGGGAAATACAAGTTAAAAACCACAATGCGGTATCACCCCATGTCTGTTAGAGTGGTCATCATCAAAAAGACTAGAGATAACAGATGCTGGCATGGATGGAGGAAAAAAGGAACCTTTGTGCACTGTTGGTGCACTTGTAAATTGTATAGCTACTATGGAAAACAGTATGGAGAATCCTCAAAAAGTTAAAAATAGAACTGCCATATCATCCAGCAATTCCACTTCTGGGAATATATCCAGAGGAAACAAAACATTAACTAGAACAACCACTGGCGAAGTAACTGCTTGAGCTAAAGCCGAACCTATAAAACACTAACTTGGAAAGGTATCTGAACCCCCATGCTCATGCATTATTTATAGTAGCCAAGATATGGAAACCACTCAACTATCCATCAGCAGATGAATGGTTTAAAGGAACTGTGGGCATATACAAAATGGAATATTATCCGGCCATACAAAATGAGGAAATCTCACCATTCGTGACAATATACACAGCTCTTGAAGGCATTATGCTAAGTGAAATAAGTGAGACATAGACAAGTACACTGTATGATCTTGTATGTGGAATCTTGAAGAAAAAAACAACTAAACTCATGGAAAAAGAGATCAGACTTGTGGTCAAGGTTGGAGGCAGAGGAAATTGGAGGAGAGTGGTCAGAAGGTACAAATGTCCAGTGCTAAGGAAGTGCTAGGAACTAATGTTCGGCTCGCTGACCACAGCTCGCCCTGCTCCCGGACACATAGGAAAGTTGTTAAGAGAGTAAATCCTATGAGTTTTCATTGCTTTGTTTTCTTTCTTTTTTTATTGTATCTGTATGAAAGGATGGATGCCACTTGAACCTATTGTGATTATTTTTACAATATATGTAAATCATGCGATAAGCCTTAAACTTGTTGTGCAGTGACATATGTCAGTTATTTCTCAACACAGGCGGAAAAAAAGCCAAAAAAAAATCTTGTCGTCATATACATAGATGATAAAATATACCTCGCATTAAACTTTATTAATTTATCATTACTCTTACCGCCTTTTCAAAATAGCTCAAGGAGGCTTAGAAGAGCCCCACATAAGTTTTTCAGCTACTTAAATCTGACACTCGAGGGTAGTTTAGTTGTAATATAAAGCCTTAGACAATGAATAATATCTTGAGTAGGGGCATTATTCAGATTTTTCTTTAAATCGAATTCATTTATCCTTCTGTTTACAAAGCTAGGCAGACAAGAAATGCTGAGCATATATTAAAAATAGTAGGTGTCAACTTCTTGGCTGGCTTTAGTGGCAGTAAGCCGTCTTCAGAGAGCAAATGGATTTCTGAAGTGGCAGTGGCTTTGACTGGAAGTTGAAAGTGAATGGTGACCCACTTCCTGATTGCACGTCGTTACTAGATTTTAGTAGAAATTCCTCATGAGTTTGGCATCCTAAAGGAAAAAAAAGTATTTGTGTCCTCAGCAAACTTGGGAGTCCAGTCTGAAACTGATACATGAGACATACTGATAATTCTGAGACAGAATCATGATTCTGATAAGGTAAAAGGAACAGAGCTTCACACTTTGTGCCTACTTAGGAAATATTTAATGAAGGAAAAATTCTCCCATCCATTCCACCCAAGTAGACAAGATTCTTGGAGCTTACATAGGAAGAGAGGAAGGTAGTGAAAATAAATCAGAAAAAAGAGCAAGGTGATCATTTCTGGCTTATAAAATACTAGGAGTTGTGCTTTTTAAAAGCACACCATAATTAAACACCCTGTGTTTTAACAGATCTGAATTATCGTATTAAGATTTCACATAAAATTATTCTCCTTAAAAATATTATTTAAATGTGTGTCAGTGCATTGGTTGAGGTAAATGTCAATAATGTCGAAGCTTATTGTTGGAACGTAGAGCACTGTACAGCAAGTAAGTGTTTTAGTTATAAATAAGGTTTTTTTAATAAGTGACTGGTAACAGAATTTTACATTTACTTATTTAAAAAAAAGCTTTGATCTCAAGTTATTTCATTGAGTCTCCTGCAAAATGTAGTTTTCCCTTTAGTTTGCTCTTTTATTCTTATTCGTCTTTCCTCTGGTTTTTTCTTGCCCTTTTGACTTTGGCAGTAACATAATGGTACCTTTGTACTTCTGCGTTCTGCTGGGAAGGATAGTGGTCGATTGTTTCCTGTAGTAAACATGGCTCCTGTTTGGGACGTACTTGGAAAATTTTGAAAGCTAAGTGAGGCTGTTGCTAGCTAATAAACTTCTCTGAGCATTACCTCTTATTTCTTGAGTTCATATTTTGCCTGTTAAGCCTTTTTTGAATCCTGCTTTAACCAGGTTTCTTATTTTGTATGTCTCCTTACTTAGTGGACTAGGTTAGGATTATATAAGAATAGCCAACTGTGAACACGTATTAAAGTATAGATACCGTAAGGGTTCACTCATATGTGAAGCAGGAGAAACTTAACAGAGGACAATGGAGGAGGGGAAGGGGGAAAATAGTTAAGGAGAGGGAGGGAGGCAAACCATAAGACTCTTAAATATTGAGAACAAACTGAGGGTCAATGGGGGCGGGAGTGAGAGGGAAAGGGGTGATGGGCATGGAGGAAGGCACTTGGGAAGAGCACTGGGTGTTGTATGGAAACCAGCTTGACAGTAAACTATAAAGGAAAAAAAAGAAAAGGATAGAAAAGTAAATAATAGGCAGATACAAATTACAACAAAGATTTTGGAGCAATACTGGTATCAGATAAATTAGAACTTATGAACATGGCATCATTGAACAAAGCAAAACTTTAAAAAAGAACAATTATGAACTTGTATGTATCTAACAAAAATCAAAATATGTAAAGGAAAAATGGAAGTATCAAAGAGGAAAATGGCATCACAAGGAGACAGTTGTAGCTGGGACTTTATCTTTCTGAGACCAGCATCTCGTGCAAAAGAATAACGATAGAGAGCATTTGAATAATATCAATAAGCTTGGGCTGATAGTACGTCTGTGGGTAAAATCCTGAACACAACTAATAAAAAATATTCTTCAAAAGTTTACTTACAGATACTCAAAAGGCTCAACACACTTCAGAGAATCTAAACTATACACCTCCCACCATTGTATCATAATACAATTATAAATCCACAATAAAGCTAAAATGGATTAAACTAAAAAGATAATTAAGACATTTTTCCATGTATTTATTTCCACTTTTCCTCCTAATAGTTTTGGAATACAGGTTTTCCCTGCTGTCCCAAAGTAGAATCTTCCTGTGAAACCTTTTGTAAGCCTAAATGACATAAAGGGAAGAAGCACTGACCATTAATTCATATGCAGAATTTTCTTAGCATTCTCAGACCCTCAAAATAGCCTACCAAATCATACCAAATGACACAAAGAACCTAAAATAACATTAACATATAGTAAACCAAGAATAATGTGACAAACACACAAGCCTGTATAAAGCAAAACACAGCCTGTACAAAGTACAGAGAACGTAGGTACAGTGTACTTTGACGGTCCAAAACTGGGAAGACAGCACAGGAGAGGGCTGACAGGTGGTGATGGTGGTGCGTTAGGCTGGGGTGCTGGAGGTTGGGGTCATGGGCGGTACGGGAGTATGGAGCATAGGAGAGAGAGGAAGAGGGGTGTCCATTAACATCTCATCGTTGTCTAAATCCATCAGAGTGAGCAGGCCACTAACATCTATGCCCTCTTCTTATATGTCTGCCTGCCTCGATGTCAGGTGTCGAGGTCCATCATCTGCTGTGGCTGCCGTGGCTGGTGTGGAAGGCTCGAAATACGACAGTATGCTCACCTGCGCAGCCTCTCACATTTTTCTATATGACAGTTACTTGTAGGCACTCAAACCATGCAAACCTGCCCTAAATCTATGTGCCCTTTTAAAATTAAAGCCACACTTTTCCGCAATCACTGCAGCACTGACCATCCTGGCATGAATCTCAGTCAAGGCCTTCATGTTCAGTTCCTGGATAACTGCACTTTCCGGTCATTCACTGCTGCGTTCAGGTTGATCAGTGTTCTCTCTTCTTGCATCTGTGTCACCTCTTCCATCTGTCAGTTCTTGGTCATGGAATGCCAAAACCTTCAACATCACCTTCAATTTCCCCCAACTGATCCTCCTTAGCCAAAGTCAGCATTGCCGTATTATTGTTGGGTTGAAGCCTTTAAAATCGTTCACTGCTTTGTGCTCGCTTTGGCAGCACATATACTAAAATCATTCACTGCTTCAGGAGACCATCCACTAAGCACCATTTCTCACCAAGACTGTTAGCTTATCAAGAGCATCTCCAAGGTTGGCGAATGCCAATTTTAAATGGTAGTCTTTCCTCTGTAAAGATCCTTTGGAGTTGGCTTCTCGTCAGTGGCACTTAAAATAAGATGCATCACATTTTGCATCTAGTGAGCTTTAATTGTGCCTGTTAGGCCTAGGACACATGGTTTTATCAACATCATATTCAACAGAAAGAACACAACTACAATGTTATTGCCATACTCAGTAATGCCAGGTGGATGAGCAGCACAATTTTCTTTAAAAAATTTTTTTTAATGTTTATTTATTTTGAGAGAGAGAGTGTGCAAACGGGAAAGGGGCAGAGAGAGACAGGGACACAGAATCTGAAGCAGGTCGCAGGCTCTGAGCTGTCAGCCCAAAGTCGGATGTGGGGCTCGAACTCGTGAACCAAAAGATCATCGACCTAAGCTGAAGTCAGACACTTAACCGACTGGGCCACCCAGGCGCCCCGAGCAGCACAATTTTCAACAATCAGAAGACACCGATTATCAAAATTGTTTTCTCCACAGTATTGTCAACAAAAAGACTAATGTATTTATTCATGAACTCCGAAAAAAAAAAATCACTTGGATATTTCAACTACTTGGATGTAACTTAAACACGAGAAATATATTCTTACCAGTGCCCTGAAGTGCCCTTGGGTTTTCTGAGTGGCATAGTAGTAGAGGCTTGTTTGGCAATTTTTTCCAGTAATAAATTGCAGTTAAACATTGCTTATATGAATAACCACCTGCTGTAGTTAATTTCTTCAGTTCTTCTGGGAACTTTTCAGCAGCTTTAGTATCAGCCAAAACACTCTCTCCAGTAACCTTTAAGCTATGAAGCTGCCCTTGCCTCAAAACCAGTCATACCACCTGTGACCACCTTTAAATTCTGCTTTTGCAACACTTTGATCATCATCGACCAGTACTTTGTTTCAGCTTACTAAAAAAAATAGATTTCAAAAAAAAAAAATTAAATTAAAAAAATAGATTTCTCCTGAAGTGTAAGATAAATTTAGTGGAACCTTTGCTTTGTTCACCCATCAATCTACTCCAGCAGTAGACTTCCCATTGCATCCGTCCGGTACTGGATGCTGACTAAAAGAGACCACTTTGCTATTGGCAGAACCAACAGTAACTTCAGCGACTTTCAGAATTCTTTCTCTCCACGAGTAAATAGTATGAATGGTGGACGCAGGCAAGCCCAAGTGCACACGCAGTATCTTTTTCATTCCCAACAGTTGAGATGCTTAATTCCATCCAGTTTTATGGTAAGCGTAACACCCTTAACTCTTAGACTTTTCTGATACTTTAGGACACATCTTGATAATGGATGCACAAAATGAGTTGTGATAAAGCACAGATGCTCATAGACAAGTTCAAAGCTGTGGCTACTTGATGCTGAGATGCTATAAGTGTAGCTCCCGGGGAAGGAGCTTGGCGGTGGCCAGCTCACTGCTTGGGGTGAGAGCTTCCTCTGTAACAGCTCGCTGAAAAACAAATGCTGATTGTAATACTCGGTTTTTGCCCTTTTTTTGGTGAAATATTTGTGAAAATGCTCTTTGGATTAGTTTTAGCTAGCAAAAATAGGTGCTAATGTCTTTTGTGAAAGTGAACTTCCAAAATGCAGGGGATACCTATAAGAAAATAATTCCCAGAATGGATATTCTCTTAAGTTATAGTGAGAGAATTCTGAGAAAGCTAAATATTATGATTCTAAGTAAATATTCCCAGTAAATCTGCTTCTCTGAACAGAAGTAGTTTACACCAAATTTTAAAATGTTTTTATTTATTTTTGAGAGAGAGCAAGAGTGCAGGTGGGGGAGGGACAGAGAGAGAGGAGGACACGGGATCCGAAATGGGTTCTGTGCTGATAGCAAAGAGCCCAATATGGGGTTTGAACCCATGAACCCTGAGATCATGACCTGAGCCAAAGTTGGATGCTCAACCGACTGGGCCACCCAGGTACCCCCACGCCAGTTTTTTAAAGGCTATAAATGATAATTATACACCATAATTGAAAAAAGTTACATAAAACTGCATTTTAGTGATCTCTTTGGTTACTATTGTATATATTCGGAAGTTTGAACCAGAACTCCATGAGAAAAGGACTGTGCCTTTTTGTTTTACTGCTGTTTTCTGATGCCTGGAGTGGTATCTGGCATGTTAGATGCACAGTAACTACTTGGATGGATGAATGGACGGACGGATGGACGGACAGAAGGACCAGTGAACAAATGTCAAGCTAACTTTAAGGTTATGGTGTTGAGTGCACTGAATTCCTAGAATAAAATGCCATGTTAGGTGGATCTAATTTGGTTTTAAGGATATTTTAAAAAATTGTTGTGCCTCATCTAGGCTAATGAAGAGTCTTAATTTTAAAAGAACTCTTTGGCTTAGAAGGAACTCTGAGAGATGAAGCCAGTATGTCTGTGGGTTTTGTTTTGTTTTGTTTTGTTTTTTTCCTTTTTGGTATTTTGTTTTCGATACATTCTCATAGTCCAATACGTGAAACATGTTAAGCAGCTTATCGGTTTTATTCTGTAATTTTCTCTGCAGTTTCTTCACTTTAATATTAATTAATGCTTATTTCTGGTTGAGCTGATAACATTCTTCTTCCAAGTGTCGCAGAGCTTTTAGCCTTCTCTGATTAGACCTTTGTCAGGAAGGAGCCCGCCAACCAAACGGTCTGAGGCCCTTATGGGCGACAGGCTTTTAATTGAGAATCTCTAAAGTGAAAATTTCCCTTATATTTAGTCATTTAATGTTTATTTTTTAAATCTTTAGGTCTAAATTAAATGCCAGCTATTGAAAAAAAAGCTTTAAGTCAATTGAAGGATACACAGAGAAGTATTTATCAAGAAAAAATTATGTAGACACATAGAAGTGTTTTTAGTGTGTGATCTACTTGTAATGAACATTTTATACGAAATTTATCAAAAGCTAGGAATTAACTGGAATATAAATATGAAATGTCCTCAACTTTACTTGGGGAGACCTTTTCTGTGATTTATAGCCAGAAATAGTAGATATGATTGTCTCAACATTTCTTGCTGTTTATTTAGTGCTTTGGCTTAAAAATGTAATAAAAATGAAAATCCAGAAGGAAAATTTATCCCTCAAAATTAAGTCGATCTCTAATTTTGTGTTGATTCCATTTGTGTTACATTTGATCATATAATTTTATGTACAAGCCAACATTGTTTCTGTTGCTGTATGTAGTTGGTGCTGTGACTTGTTTGCTCATCTCTGTTCTGTAGGCAACTTGCCACTCCCTACTGAATAAAGCTACAGTAAAAGAAAAAAAGGAAAACAAAAAATCAGTAAGTTTGGAGAACTTTTTACTAGCTGTTTCTTTCCAAGCAAAACAAAAATCTTTTGCTGTTTGTTAAGAACATCTTCACTTCAGCCTATTTGACCTTCACTGTAAAATCATTCTACTAATTCTGGCACAAAATAGCTTTCATTTCAATTAACCCTGGAATTAAGTTACATCGAAACATTCTCTGTGTTCCTTTGGTTTGATTTATCCCAAAGGCGTTTTGGGGGCATCTGTTGCATTGGATATCTCTGGTCTAATTTTATTATTGTTATTTAAAAAATTATAAATGAACGCAAAAGAAACTTAATTTCAAGGCCTTAGGAAATGCTGACTCTCTCCATTCTTGCTTCTTGTTGCAGGTAATGTGAATGGTTTCTTTTCCTAGAGGTGAAAGTTTTTCTTCATTGTTAGAAATATATGGAGGAAAAGTGTCACTTTCTAAATCTTACCTGAAAGTTGCAGAGTTTCATTTTTTTTACTTACATTTTTGTCTAGAGAGTCTGAGCCAGAATTTAGGTATTTGTGCTTAAATTATAAAAATTCTAATGAGAAACTTTTACCTTAGAGAAAGTCATACTAGACTGTTGGGACTGAGAATGTCCTTTTGAAATAAAGGAAAACTCAGAGAGTCCATATGTGTGTAGAAACACCTCATTTTGCAAACATGGTAAGAATATACTGCCTGTTTCTATGAACTTATCCTAATTACAGAAGGAAGATTATAGTAGTCATAATTTTATTTTCTTCCCATGAGTGGAATTTGGTCCAAATTCGTTCATTTTAAATTTGTCATCGTCTCTCACTATGACTTACCAGGCTGAGTATTATCTTTGTTTATATAATCCAAATGATTTTAAAGAAAGATGTAAAAAAAAAAAAAAAAGGCTTAGGAGTCACGTAGGCAGTTTATGTACAAAGATAAAATTTAGAATATAGTATTCATTTAGTTTCATCTTTCATTCCTTGTCTAAGCTTTACAGATAATAAGTTTCTGTTTTAAATTCAGACCTAGATTAAAATTTAGACACCTATGTTCATGTACATTCAAGATTTTGAGTATGTTAAGTGAGTTGGGTCAGCAGTGAGCAAATGGATTGGACGGCTGTCTTGCTTAATAAAAACATTTCTTTCTAATGCTTCTAATTCTCAGCATATGTGAGTTTAACATGTATACACCATCACTGTTGAAATTAATTTACTGTTTCTAACACCCGTTCAGTGTTTTACTAATGGCATTGTGTAGTGTATCACATAAATTAAAATTCTGGCTTTCTGTGTTTCTTTAGAGCATGTTTTCTAGCCTTCCTAACATTGCTTTATTTATTAAGATTTTGTCTAAAATTGTTCCTTGAAATGTTACTTTCTACTAGTGTCATTTTCAGATTTTTTTTTTAAGTTTCTGGGTAACACTGAGTTTTGGAATGTATTTCTCAGCACAGGTGATATGAGGTCCTCATGGAAACAAAGGGAAACTAATTGGTAATTTGAGGTATTTTGGAACACATTCTAAACTATGAAGACAATGTATTCATCATAAATTTAAAATGTCAGTTTTTGGAGTTGCTGGCTTAAGAATCTAGTGGTCTTTTCTTTAAAAAGCAAGCTAACTCTCTTGGGGTGTATGGATAATGGATTGGAATATGTAAAATATAGAGTGAAGATTCTGGCTTCTGGTCTATTAGCTATGTAGTCATATTACAGATAATTCTACTTATTATGCTCAAACATAGAATGTCTAATCAGATCTCCTTCTAGCAGTTAATTGTCTGCCTAGCTCTGGTAATCAAGCCCGTATAGATAGTGATCCTCTTGCTGATGTAAAGTTTATGACTGCATTTATCTGTACCATGTTGTTCAGATTTTACGCAAGGGAGTAAAGAGGGCATTTGGCTGATAACTGGTTTCAGAGTAAAGACTAGACTAACTTTAATCTTTTATGAAGAATGTGTTTGGGATCTAAATTAGATTTTTCCAGATTTAAAAAGAAAACAGTCGACTATGTATATATTAGGTAATATTACATTGATGTTCATTAGTGGTGAGAGAAAAAGAACTATTTTTATAATTGTCTCATGAAACTCATTATATAGCACTTTGATTGGTATTGATAACATTTTGTCGGGTTTAAGTTCCAAAAATATACTGATACTGTCATCATGGGGATGCATAATTATATACCAGAAACAATGTGTGTTCCTGAGCTGTGGGTACTTTGAGTCTTGACAAGAATTTTGAAAACGTGGAGGACAGTGAAAATGCAGTACTTTTCAGAAGTTTGACAGTATTCTCTGTTCGGGAAATAATTCACCCAGATTTTCATTAAATTATGAGATTAATAGTGTTAAGTATGAATCTGATATAAATGTGAGTCACTCTTGAGCCCTTTTTTGTTCTGGACAAAACTAGTAAGTAGTTACTTTCAAAAATATACATACAAGTTACTGGTTTTTATGAGATGTCTTCACCGCATGTTAGTATTTTATAAACTGATTGGTTCTTTGGAATCCAAAAATTATGGCTTTTAGTTTTTAAAAAATTGTTTTAGGATTTTAATGGATTAATCTGAATGTATACTTATTCCTTTAAAGCAAGCTATTTAAAATTACATATAAAGCAGTTTTTAGTCCTGTTCTTGATAACTCTTGAGCTTTAAAATTTTGTAGATTCGTTCATAAATTTCTTCCATTTTACGATTAAAATTTGGGAGTTCTAAAAAAAATTTTTTTTATGTTTTATTTATTTTTGATACAGAGAGAGACAGAGCATAGAGGGGGAGGGGCAGAGAGAGAAGGAGACACAGAACTGGAAGCAGGCTCCAGGCTCTGAGCTAGCGGTCAGCACAGAGCCCGACGCGGGGCTTGAACCCACGAACGTGAGATCTGACCTGAGCCGAAGTCGGAGGCTTAACCGACTGAGCCACCCAGGCGCCCCTTGGGAGTTCTAAAAGAACCACTCAGTAGCAATGGTGGTCCCTGAACATTGTGAGATTGTATGAAGAATTTCGTCTGTGCGAATACATACGTTCATTTGTCTGTTCCTATTCCCCCAAAGGTTAAATACTGTGCTAGAATAGTAAAAGCACTTGAGTTTTTTCAATTCTACTTCTAAAACTGTATTTCGGCTAAAAATAACTCTCAGGCAGTGTTTGGTTTTAAAGCTATTCTAGTAAGGCTGCTGTATTTAGCCACCTGCACCAGCTTCCTATGACTGGAGTGCAGCGAGGCCGTCCCTCACGCGGTGGCCCCCAGAGCGCTCGCTGCCACCCAGGGAAGCTCCCTGAGCCACTGGGCGCAAGTGCAGGTGAGAGTTTGTTAGTGACAGCTCCAGTGTGTTAGCACCGCCTGAGAGGATGTTCTTCAGCTTGAAAACCTGAAACGTCTGACATCTTTAACGGTGTACTAATTCCCTATCAGGCAAAAAACGATTTAGAGATTTTAGGCAGTGAATTAAGAAGACGCTTAAAATGCATACCACACGAAGTGCTCAGGGGAATAGAAGGAAATCCTTATTCTTCCCAGAGCTAATCTGGAGTCAGTGAGCCGCGTGAATTCATGACCAGGAGTATTACTTCGTTAAGGCATTGCGAAGGAAACCAGAGTTATGTGGGATTCTGCCCAGAAGGCCCACGTTCTCATTGTCCCTCCCCGTCCTCTGGCATGCAGGTTTATCCCTGGCGTCTTCGCATATTGACTGCAGTGCTGCGTGCGGCGTGGCTGTTGAGGCCACCGCCACCTTCCGCGGCACTCAGCTACACTGAGCCAGCGTGGTTGGGGACATGAAAGCGTTACACCAGCGGCCTTTACAAATAAGAGTGTGTGTGTATTATCTGTCAAACATGTACATTTTAGGATCATATGATTTTCCTATGTTAAAACAAACTGCAAAGAGACGGAACCCAAGCCAGTTTCAGAACACTTTTCCCAATCAACGTGCCTATTCCTTTACCTTCAAGGTAGAATGTTTTATAAAAAGACAAAAAGCCATTTTTAAATATGGGGCTCACATGGTTTTTCAGTGAGAGCAACTATTTCTCGTTTCCTTAACTTTTTTTATTTGACAGAATTGAACATTGAGGCACGCAGACGGGGTCTCTTTTCTGCGGGTGGGATCCTTTTTTCTTTTAGGTCCGCGAGAAGTCCTGTTCCCTCATGATTTAAATAATAGGTCCTTATCTTAAAAAGCATTCTGAGGAAGAAATGGAACTGGCAGATGTTACTTGTAAGTAAGTGTCTTCTCTTGATAGGAATCTAAAAAATCTAACCTTTGTTTGTGTATGGCAAGCATTTTGTTCAAGACCCTTGGTTGTACCAGGAATACAACAAAATGTAAGTATTTACTATTAGATATGGGATATTTCGGGATATGCTGTTGAAAACTTAGCTTCGCTTTGTAAGAGTTCGCCATGCTCTCATGTCTGTTGGTCTTAGTAAAATGTGGTAATCTGTGTGTGAAAGTTTAGTGTGCTTTTGTTACTTACCAGACTTGCAGTATGAAAAACAATGATAAATATAGGATCGGTTTTCAGGTCTCTTCTCCACCTCCAGGGTGGAGGGCAAGAACTGAGGATAAACTTTATTTACTGACGTTTGGGGAGTAGGAAAAAATAGAAATGTGTTGTTTACAAGGGTTGATCTGTTCAGAGATTTTGTGCCAAAGCCTGACCCTCGAGCTCTTTTCTTCCCGTTTCCCTGTTAAACTCAAACCATATACTCAGTTCTCAACTCCTTATTTTTAGGTGGTTAGCCAGCGCTTCCCTCAGAACAGCATCGGTGCAGTGGGGAGTGCCATGTTCCTCAGATTTATCAATCCTGCCATTGTCTCACCGTATGAAGCAGGCATTCTAGATAAAAAGCCACCACCTAGAATTGAAAGGGGCTTGAAGTTAATGTCAAAGGTGAAGAATAATTTCATAATCTGTTTTAAATTTCCCTTCCAACTAAATTTCAGCCTTTCATATTTTTCTGTACTTATACTTGAATTTATATTTGAAATACCCTGTGTTTTTTACTTATATGCTTTTGTTTTACTTTTATTTGTTAAATTACAAAGGAATTCATTAGACTGTTTCCTGATGGACCTTATTATCATGGTAAAATATCTTAGCAAATGTCTTCTGAAGATAGTTTTCTCTGTATTCATTCTGGAAATTCTGAAGTGGAGACTGAGATGGAGACTGTATCAATTTTTATTAAAAAAGACACTAAATTTTTAATATGTATTATATATATATATAATGTGTGTGCATACATATATAAATTATATCAATCAGATATATAGATATATATAAATGAGATATATAGAAATATACATAGAAACTATATTGATGAGAACATTAGATCTTCAATGAATGATCTGATTTATAACCATGTTTTATGGTTTAGATACTTCAGAGCATTGCCAATCATGTTCTCTTCACCAAAGAAGAACATATGCGGCCTTTTAACGATTTTGTGAAAAGCAACTTTGATGCAGCACGGAGGTAGGATTGCTCTATTTGATTTAAATGGTGTCAATTTCACTTATGTCTGTGAACTTGGTCTGCATGGAACTCCTGTGTAGGTTTTGTTCCTCTTCCCTCTCTAGGTCAAGAGCAGAGTTAATCGTATTTTATTTTACTATAGGAGACAGTAGCAAAATAAATCCATACGCTTTATAATTTGGTAGTGACTCCGATATTTGAAAACTAGCAGGGATTTTTGACACATCTACTAAAATAAAAGACTTGAAGTTGCTATAACATGGAGGAGAGAAAAAAGGAAAAGATTCCTTCTAGTTAAAACTAAAACCAAAATGGTACACATAATGCTTAATAGTGTACAATGACCATATTTTTTATTAAAAATTTTTTGTATACATCTAAGTTAATTAGCATATAGTGCAACAGTGATTTCGAGAGTAGATTCCTTAATGCCCCTTACCCATTTAGCCCATTCCCCCACCAACAACCCCTCCAGTAACCCTCTGTTTGTTCTCCACATTTAAGAGTCTTAGGTTTTTGTCCTCCTCCTGGTTTTTATATTATTTTTGCTTCCCTTCCCTTACATTTATCTGTTTGTATCTTAAAGTCCTCAATATTTTGATGTTGGAATATTTTTAATTCTTTGATTTGAAAGTGTATCAACTGAAGTTTTATGATTTTAGAAAACTTGAGTTCTGTTAGGTGCCATAATTAACTAGTTCTTTCCCTTTCTCTCTCTGAGTTGTTGGCTTGTCTGTAAATAGACAATACTGCTTGCGGGTCTGCGTTGATTTTAGAGGAACAAATGAGGTAGTGTATGAGAAAAAGCTTTGTAAATGTAAGTTAAAGTCCAGAACTCTACTTTTCATGTAGTTTGAAACTAAGTGATCTCATAGTCTAAGCTAGACTTGGGCAACTCTCTCCCAGCTTTTCATCGTTGTTCTTACCAGTTTAAAAGGTATATTGTTGGACCACAAGCTATATTGGGGCGGGGGGGAGTGAATGTCAGCATAGGATTCATATTCCAGCAGACTGACTACCCAAGGAAAGTTAGGAGAACAGAGGTTCACATCCTGGCTCTGACCTCACCAGCTGCATAACTTTGGGGAAGTGTTTTGTCATGTGTTGGTCTCCATTTCCTTGTCTGTGAGCGACTGTACTGGCTCGACCCAGTCTCATCCGTCTGAGTCTTGTTGCTGTCTGACTTCAGAACCTGCTCGAAGCCGAAGCCAGGTATCAGAAGTGGAGAACCGACTTCCTCCTTGTCTCTCCTTGTTGCGTTCATGACCATCACATGTGAATAATACCTGTAACCCTCCACACTTGTCATGTCAGTTATCTTATAAAGTTACTTCATAGAAATTTGATCAAAGATATGAGTGCTTCTAGTTTTTAAAAATTCGAATGGCTTTCTGTTTTTTAAGGTTTTTTCTTGATATAGCGTCTGATTGTCCTACAAGCGATGCAGTAAATCACAGTCTCTCCTTCATCAGTGACGGCAATGTGCTCGCTTTACATCGTCTGCTCTGGAATAATCAGGAGAAAATTGGCCAGTATCTTTCTAGTAACAGGTAAGATTTCTCAGTCATGGAGATTGTGATAACACTTAGTTGACATTTATAAAAATTATTGAGCATGAATAATGCTTTTTACTTTGAATCTGCTTAGAATAGGAATTGTGATGTGGAAAGAAATGTAGAACTCTCAGCTCTCACATCGGCAAAGGGTTGACTCGTATGAAATGATCAACAAGCCTACCTAGGTGCTACAGACTTTTTTTTAATGTTAAGCTAAAAAAATCACAAAGTAGCCCTTTGGATTTTTTTCTGCTTTGCAAAACATCAAATGTGTACAACAAGATGTAGAGGAGTTTAAATTTACTAGAAGCTCAAATGTGTATTGGTATCTGAATCCGAAGAGCAGCTAATTCTCGAGAATTTAAAAATTAATTAAACCATTGCCAGTGTTCTGATTCTATTTGTGGTACTCTAAGTATATGCAAATAAAGCTTTACATAGAAAATAATAATTGAAAAGTGTTGTTTCATTCACTTGGTGTTGTTTCATTAGCTGTTTTTTAAAATTTGTTTTAATGTTTATTTATTTTTGAGAGAGAGAGAGTGTATGTGTGAGCAGAAGAGGGAGACACAGAATCGGAAGCAGGCTCCATGCTCTGAGCTGACAGCACAGAGCCTGATGTGGGACTTGAACTCATGAACCATGAGATCATGACCTGAGCCAAAGTTGGACACTTAACCAACTGAGCCACCCAGGCACCCCTCATTAGCTGTTTTTAGAGCCTGTTGTGGCCTTAATCACTTGCTGCCCTTTCAAGTTGTGTATGTGTGTAAATGGTCCAAATTCCTATGTGTTTCTCTTACAAATGTGAAATGAGTCCAGAAAAATCTTAGATGCTAATAAAAATGGTTTGCTCATTCATGGGAATACTAGAAGACCATGAAGCTAGGGCTGACTCATAAAGACATGGTAGTTTAAAAGAGAGAACATTTTAATCCTTCATGAGTTGTTAATGCACTAAAAGACTTGGACGTGGCTGAAGTCTGCCATGACATAGAAGGATGAAGATGCTTTGTCTGTGTGACACAGAAATAAGCTGCGGGACTTCTCAATGCAGACATTCATTTCTCTTATGTACTTCATGTACATACTCATGTAGCTTGAAGCTACAGAGTTTGTAAAAATTTGGATGTTAAAAAGCAACACATTCCAAACATACTGAAGGGTATAGGCTATAATATGACAGAGACCTGTGTCTACCACCTAGCTTTAGCATTAGTTTGCTATTTCACTTCAGATCTTGATAACATTTTATTTCTTGGGGTAAAAGCTATTACTTCTCTCTATGAAACTGACAAAATAAGGAAATTATAGGCATATATAACATAGTTTTGTGTGTTTTAAAAGTTTGCGGAAATTGGGGGACCTGGATGCCTCAGTCGGTTAGGCATCCCTTTGGCTCAGGTCATGATCTCATGGTTCGTGGGTTCGAGGCCTGTGTCGGGCTCTGTGCTGACAGCTCAGAGCCTGGAGCCTGCTTCAGATTCTGTGTCTCCATCTCTCTCTACCCCTCCCCCACTCACACACTCTCATAAATACACATTAAAACAATTTTAATAAGTGAATAAAAATTTGAAGAAATTACATGTCAAATATAGTCTCTTTACACAATATTCTGTTTGAGATTTACCATCTTATTAACTTACGTTAGTATTTTATTGAATAACTATATTAAAATTTATATTCACATTTCCTAATTGATAGATATTTAGGTCTGTTTCTGGTTTTTCACTGTTCTAAATAGTAATGTAATAAGTATACTTCATATTTGTCTTGTTGTCTGTTACCTGAATGTGTGACTGCTGGGTCCTAGGGTACACACAACCCCGCGTTTTCTACATACCGCTCCATTACTTTTCAAAGGGTACGTGCTAATTTACACTTTGGTCAGCACCGTGTGCCCTTTATATCCATCCTCACCAAAGCTGGCATTAGTATACTTCATAACTTTTGCCAATTTGATGTTTGTGAAATAGTACCTTGTTATTCTTGTCTAGCTTTAAATGCTTTATAGTTGCTCAAAACCCGTATTTACCCTGGTTAAGGAGAGATCTGATATCAGGGACAAATATGTCCAATTCATAAAGAGTAGTTCCCCAGGAAGGATTCTTTTCATCCTGTGAAAAAGTGGATCATAATGTTACTTTTACTTACTGATTGCTTGTTCAATGGTAATGGATTAGGAATATTAGGAAAAATGAATTTTTATGTAAATTTTGTGGTTTGGAGAGTGTCCTAGTTCTAAGATGTCTCCACATATACTTAGAACCTTTGCCGTCTTTTTGGTGCCATTTTCACAAATCAGCAAGAACCACCAGCTGACAGTGGTTGCATTTCTCCTTACTGATAATCTAAAGCAATGTGTACAGCTCGGTGTGAACTGCTCCCTTTTTCTAAGTAGTTTGCCATTTCTAGGGATCACAAAGCTGTTGGAAGACGACCTTTTGATAAGATGGCCACACTTCTTGCCTACCTGGGTCCGCCGGAGCACAAACCCGTGGCCGATACACACTGGTCCAGCCTTAACCTCACCAGTTCAAAGTTTGAGGAATTTATGACTAGGTAAAGTACCACTGTGAAATAATAATTGCTTTCTTTTTGTTGAGATGCAAGGTTTACCGGCTGGCCACTTGCGAGATAACGCTTGTGTTTCTGATGGAGGATTCTCCGGAAAGAAGTGCCCGACGACCACATCGCCATATTTTGGGATCCCACTTCCTTCTTACCTTATCTGTTGTTGACATGTGCTTTGTTCTGTAGTTGATTTTCTTATAAAAATAATAGTATCTTATCAACCAGTACTTTGTCATATTGTTTTGAGGTATTTTTGCATTGAATACTTGTGATGGGGGAGATCATCATAGTTCAGGGAGATTCTGCAGCTCAGTGTGAGTAACTGATTTGCCCAAGATTCTACACCTCAGTCGGAGGTCTTATGGTTTTAAGTTCTGAACTCTTTCTGCCACACTGTAGCAGTTTTCAGAACCCTCCCCAAAGTTAATGCTATTAACTTCTTTTAGATTGAGACTCATAAAATTTGGTAAATTTCAGTATTGCTGTAAAATGTCTGCGGACATTTGTTTTGAATCTCATTTAGAGGGATTTAGTTTGTGAGGTGAACGACCCTCCTCGTTAGACATTCATGTTCCAGCAAAGATAGTGTGCTGAATCCTACAGTCTTTAAAATATCTTTCATAGTACTTTACGCTTAGTAACTTAGTAAGTGCTTCAGTGACTGTGGGTGTTTTGTTCATAATATGTGCCAGAGACAGAAATAAAAAAGCAGAAATTAAAAGTCAGAAATTAATTCACATTAGGGATTTGCAGTGTAAGTGCTGGTTGTTGGTCGTATTACATACAGGCCATAGTTTGGCACACATGACTCCAGCTCTTTGCTACCATTAAAAGAACGTATGAGTACAAAACGGTCTCCTTTCCAGCTTAATTTTTATATTAGTCTATTCTATTCTTTCTGTTGCAACAAATGTTTACTCCTAAGTGATTAAAGAAATGTTTTCCACACAAAATTATAATGGAAACTTACATAGCACAAAAATATAAAGCTTTTTTATTCAACATTTTTGAGGACGTCCTAGCCATTTTCCCACTTTCCTAAGAAAGCCTAAAGCCTATTTCTTGCTCCTTATCTAAGACCCTAGCTTCCCTCATCAAACAGTCTTCCATGCTTTTGGAGACTAACTGAGCTAACAGTGTCTGGTGTATATATAGTGTTCATAAATGTTAGAGTTATTTTTGTTCTCTTCTCAGCTCCCACTGATGCTCTTTGAGACCTGTTTTTGTTGTAAAAAAAAAAAATGAAGAAAGCTTTATAATTTTTCAACTATAAAAATAAAAATTGCTAAATGATTCAAAACTCAGAAATCTAAAGAAGAAAGCAAAAAATTTTCAGTTACTCTTCTTAGAGATATTCACCTTTTAGAGATAATTCAGTTAACATATAGCCTCATAATCATTGATGTATACATATGTGTACCTGTTCCCCTTATCATATGATATCTAGGTTGTTTCCATTAATACTAAACAAATGCTGACCTGGTACTGGCAATATAATAAACTGAGATAATACAGCCCCCCCAGCCCCTTCCAAGACACAAGGTGCATGACGCACAGCGACACTAAGTCAAAGGAACCATGTAAATATGTTTTGTTTATTTTGTGATAGAGCACCAACGTGAGTGGGGGACAGGCCGAGGGAGAGCAAAAGAGAGAATCCCAAGCAGGCTCCATGCTCGGCGCGGAGCCCGCCTGAAGGCTCAGTCTCACGACCCTGAGGGGCACGTGGGTGGCTCGGTCAGTTTAAATGTCCGACTTCGGCTCAAGTCATGATCTTGCAGTCTGTGAGTTTGAGCCCCTCATCAGGCTCTGTTGCTGACAGCTCGGAGCCTGGAGCCTGCTTTGGATTCTGTGTCTCTCTCTCTTTCTGCCCCTTGGCCTTCCCCTCTCTATCTCTCAAACAATAAATATTAAAAAAAAGTGTTTTTTAAGTTTCATGACCCTGAGATCATGACCTGAGCTGATATCAAGGGTCAAATGCTTAACCGACTGAGCCACCCAGGCACCCCCAAGGAAATATATTTTTTAAATATTTTGTTTTTAAAATACATAGCTGGAACATAATCTAAGCATGCTGGAACATAATCTGAGCACATTGCCAACATATGGTCAGTACAGATTGATAAAGAAGTGGAAAGTATGAAAAAAGTTAAGATAATGTGGATGACAGAATGAGAAAGTCCAAAATGAGTGTTAGATGTTTCAGAAATGGAGCTTAGAGAGAATGGTGAAGAGGTAATATTTGACGAGACAGCAGAGGAAAATGTCCCAGGGTTGGTGAATGACCTGAGTCTTCAAATAATTACACACGCTGGATGTTTAGCAGAATATATAAAAATCAAATCATACTTTTTCAGAAATATTTTAAAATACAGATGAGAATTTAACATATGACAAAAAGTTCATCCAGCAGTAGATACTTGGGCTGCTTCCATATCTTGGCGATTAGAAATAATGCTGCAGTAAATAGAGGGTACATGTATCTTTTCAAATGAGTGTTTTCATATTATCTGGGTAAATACCAAGTAGTGGAATTATTGGATCATATGACAATTCTGTCTTTAATTTTTTATTAAAAAATTTTTTTAACATTTATTTATTTTTGAGAGACAGAGAGACAGCATGAGCAGGGAAGGGTCAGAGAGAGAGGGAGACACAGAATCTGAAGCAGGCTCCAGGATCTGAGCTGTCGGCACAGGGCCCCATGCGGGGCTGGAACTCATAAACCACAAGATCATAACTTGAGCCAAAGTCTTGTGTTTAACCGACTGAGCCAGCAGGCGCCCCTAATTTTTTGAGGAACCTTCATGCTGTTTTCTGTAGTGGCGGTACCAGCCTACATTCCCACCAACAGTACATGAGGGTTCCTTTTTCTCCAGCATCCTTGCCAACACCTGTTGTTTCTTGTGCTTTTGATTTTAACCATAGAATGGACTTTTAATAAATGGTGTCGGTACAACCCAGTGACCATCTGAAAAAAGGTGCTCATATCATTTATGAGGGTAAACTCCCATGCAGAAGAAAACATATCCAAAGGAAGGCCCTTTTAGTTATTCAAAATCATAAACAAAAAAGAAAAGGTTGATCAGCTGGACACTTGAAAAACAAATAAATAAAAACAACAGCTTCCAAGGGAAAAAAATACCATGATTAAAAACAATCCTGTGGAGAGGGGCACCTGGGTAGCTCAGTCGGTTGAGTGTCCAACTTCGGCTCAGGTCATGGTCTCGCAGTTTGTGAGTTCGAGCCCTGCGTCTGCTCTGTGCTGACAGCTCAGAGCCTGGAGCCTGCTTCGGATTCTGTGTCTCCCTCTCTCTCTGCCCCTCCCACTTGCATTCTATTCTGTTTCTCTCTCAAAAATAAATAAATATTAAAGAATTCTTTTAAATTTAAAAACAGTCCTATGGTTAATATTACTGCTCAGGACTTAGGATAGTTCTAAGGGCCACTCATTATGTTTCAAAGAGTGACACCTTGAAATTTTGGGTACTTGCTTTTTAAATGTTTGTCATTTAGTATATTTTATCACTGTCTAATCATGGGTTTTTATAAATACTCAATGGACAATATAAAACCAATGAGATGCTCTCTTTTTTGTTTTTCCTTTCAGGCATCAAGTACATGAAAAAGAAGAGTTCAAGGCTCTGAAAACATTAAGTATTTTCTACCAAGCTGGGACTTCCAAAGCTGGGAATCCTATATTTTATTATGTGGCACGGAGGTAAGAAATACTGTTTCAGTTTCTCTTATCAGAGTGTCTAAAATAACAACACATGGAGAGAGACAGCAAATTTGATTTTTCCCATTTGACTTCACTGGAATCAAAGACAAGTTTACCTGGAAGATTATAGCAGGGTAAATGACCATCCCGTCCCCAGAATGATGCGTGGTGTATTAGGAATTGCTTTTCAGGAGCCTATTTCCTATTGGCTTCCCTTTCTTAACGTCAATTTTTTTTTTGTACTTCTTACCATGGATTAATTACCAATAATAAAAAAATTGCAAAGAATCTTTTTAGGTGTATTCTGACTAAATAATATCTATAACATGACAGTCATGAACTTATCTTTTTGAGCAGAAATAAAACTTTAATAAGAGTCTGTTTCTAAGAACGTTCACTAATATGCTGCGTAGGGCAACCTCAGGGTGATTTAACAAATAATTGAGAGAAGGTATGAAAATTTCTAAATAGATGGCACAGGTGACAGCTTGGGAAATTGATTGCGTTTTTTTCATGCTGTCTTCAGTCCAGGCTAGTTCCTAGGAAACCTTTCGGGAAGTGCTGTGAGCTCCTTCTTAACAATAGGTAGGAGGCTTTGCATGGCTTTTCCTGCTATTGTCTTCTCTTTCTTGCCTCATTCTACCTTTTGAGAACTTATCTGTGCTACTAGGTGGTGAGTCTTACTTCTTCCTGTTCATGTCATAAATTCATGGTATTTGAACAGCAGAGACAATGTTGTCTAACAGAGAGACCATTGGTTTTGGAATTTTAAGGAGTGTGTGTAATCTTAGTTTTACTGTTCAGTAGCTGTAGAAATTAATCTTCCTGAGTGTCCTGAATTTAGCATAAATTGAAGAATTATGTCAGGAGACTGAATGGTCATGGATGGCAAGAACTTGTCAGTGTATAAGAAATGGAGGTTGAGAAATGCAGAAGAGGACTGAGCAAAGGAGTGCAGAAGGTGGGGAACTCATTTAATGAAATGACTCACATGGCGTTAAGATCAGGAAGCCTCAAGAACTGCGTGTTATGGAATCAGGAGAGTACAGAAACGTGTGTTTATCCTGCGCTCTCCTCTGGAACAACTCTGAGTAATGTCGCTTCATTTTCCTTGAAAGTCTTCTCTCCAACTTTTCTATCAGTTCCTGTTTCTAAATTGCCTCAGGTAAGTTTCACTTTCTTTTGCAATTGTGATGAACCATATTTGTGTTTCCACCCCAGCTGTTAATGCGGCGAGTATATTTTGCCCTTCCCCGTGTTGCAGAAGTCACTAAAAGTGAAACATTGGTGAGAGAGGCAGACAGGTGCATGTCCTCCTCCGATTTAAATTCTTCTCAGTTTACAAGTGGCAGAGAGTTCTGGAAAACCTCAGTGCAGATACCCTCTGTTGGATTAAATCAGTGGGATTTCCAGGAAACCTCTGTAACATGGTGATTTAAGAGTGTAAAGGATTCTCAACTTGGTTGCTTTGTTAGCCACATAATCTTAGACAAGTTATTTTTTTTCTGAATCTGTTTCTTAATATGTTAAAAAAAGGTGAGGGGTAGAACTTGTGGAAACTATCTGTAGACCTGTCCCAGAAAGTATTTTGTGACTTAAAGTGCAGTGCAGAGTATGTTGGAGGTTTTCTTTCTTTCTTTTTTATTTTTTCTGTTTTTGGATAGGACTCTTCCAATTTCAGATTTTTGATACGTTCCATTTTTTATTTAGACCTCCAAGAGCTCCTCTTGGCCTTCATTTTCACCTAGTATCCTGTCTTAGCACAAAGACCGTTGACACAGTAGCCTGGAGCAGAGAGAGGCCTGTTTCCTCCTCTGTACAAGTCCAGAAGGAGATTGCAAAGGCCTTCTCTCTACTTAGCCAGCTTTGTCAAAGAGCATTTGGGTTGGACTTCTCTTTTGATATTCCTGTGTTTCTATGGCTTGGACTACAGTGTATCAATTGGTGTCTTTTGACCTGTGGATTCCATTCACCTTACACAGACGTTTCAGACTTGAAGTATGCAAAACTTAATTCAGTATACGTATATTCAGTTCCACTTTTTCACACTGTATTCTCTTTTTCAGTAACATCACTATTCTTTCCCATGCTAAAAACCCTAATCTTTTTAAATTCTTACCTCTTCCTTTTATCCTCCTCATTATCAGTCACCTAGTCTTGATTTTAATGGTGAGATCTTGACAAATCACTTAAATTATTTTAGTGAGGCCTCTCTTATTGCACAGAAGACCTTATTTTCTTGGGAAAAACATGAACCGTGGCAGAGCCCGCCCTGGTATAGAGAGAACTAGGTGGCTGTCAGTTCTGGAGCCAGTTTACATTCTGAGTCTCTCCTGGCTTCGTAATCTACTTTACTTAATGAGTTTTCTCTTTCTGTATCCCTTCAGTTTTAGCCCCAGCTCCGAACCTTTTCATTACCTCAGTACTGCATGCTTCACATTCCAGAAAGAGAATGTGGTTCAGCTAAAAACATGTCTCTTTGGCGAAATGCATGCTAAGTGGGGGTTGGCCAGTCAAGTACATGCTCCTTCCTAGCTGGCAATCGTGTGACCAAAATAACCGCCTAGTGCAATTCTTTCAGCAGGGGCTGTCCTTTCGTTTGTGTTCTAATTTTTGTTTTTAAATTGGATCTTAATGGTTTACTACTACTTTTCAGTACCTTGAAAATGTCTTTTGGAACCGTTCCCCTCCCCTCCGCCGCTATTGAGACTTTCTTATTAGCTCTTACCTGTACTAATGCAGCATTAGCCTCCAGCTTCCTGATTCCCAGGGAATTTCTTCCAAGTCACCTTCACACTGTTTCTGGAGGCATCTCCACACACACCTCATCTTGTCACTCTCAGTGCGTCAGATAGCTCCACCGACTCCTCAGATAAAGGAATCAGTAGGTTCTCTTGTCAGGCATGCAAGGTCCTCCGTAATTTTTACCTAATTTAGTTTCTAATCTTCCCCTCTGTTTCCTCCCATGTACGTTTGCTCCTGCCCTGTAGTGGTTAGAGTGTCGTGAGGACAAGAACACTTGTCGCCGCCTTGTTTATAGTAGCAACAACAACAAAATGAAAACCGTGAAACTGTGCTTCAGAAGGGGAATTGTTGAATACATGATGCTGTCGCTGTGTTCTGGAATAGCACACAGTATGTTAAGGTTGTTCTGCTTGTTACCGAATCGTACAAACCAAAAAGGGCTGTGGCAGGTGTACCTGAGGGGACGAACAGGTGGACTGGCTTCTCGTGTGACCTGGTGCAGAGCTGGGAGAACGTGGTCTCCTCTGTCTCTCGACTCTGCTTCGTCTGGGTCGGTATTCTTCCCAGGAAGCCCTTCCTCTGGCCAGCAATGGCTCGTATTCTCAGCTTAACAACTGAGGGAAGATGACCTCTTTGCCAGTAGGTACAGCGAAAGGACTGGTTTCCCCGGGCTGGCTTGAGTCACGTGCCGTTTCCCGAGGCAGTCACCGTGATGGGGGGGGGTGGGGTACAGAGTGTCTGGGCAGTCTGGGCCCGAACCACGTACCTGTCGCCGGGGCGCAGTGGGGAAGCTGTAACCCTACTTGAATTGCACGAGTTGAGAGGGAAAATCGGATCACAGGTACCAGGATGAGGAAAAATGGATTCTGCTCAGGCAAGAGTAGCAGACGTGTTCCAGCGCAGCTTTAAAAAGACTCAGAAGGAGGACCCTGACCCTCGTCCTGCAAGGTGCGGAGTAATCTGTGTGCACAAGCATTTACAGACTGAGAGTTGTGTGCAAACATACACATGGAACCGTTCACGGCTCCTCTCAGGGAGTATGGGTGGAGAAGGTGGAGGACCAATTATAATATTTACTATGTATCTCTGTATTATTTGACCAGGAGCATGGGTTATTTTGGGAGAGTAATTAAAAATATAAAACCTAAAAGATATAATGAATGTTAAGAGTATTATGATATCTGGCAATTGCTTTTTGGGCAGCAGTAGTACCAGTAATAATAGCCAATATTCACCGAGTGCTTTCTCCGCATCAGGCTAATTGTGCATATGATAGAATTTTTCCTGTAACCCTGACAGTAACCTCCTGAGGTATTGTTATTCATGGTGAGTGACATGTGTATAAACTAAAACATAAAAGTTGTAAGTCACTCCCAAACCTAGCTGTCAGACTGACCTGGAGAATTAAAACAAGACGCCTATCCCGAGGCCCTATCCTGGGCTCCCTAATCGGAATCTCTTTGGGAGAGCCTAATCTAAATATTTAGCAGGCACCCAGAGTGATTTGTCTGTAATCAGTTTATTGTTGAAGTTTAGGAATCCCACCAAGTCGTGTGTTTAACTCATGGCAGCACAGCTGCTAAGAATCAGCTGGGTTTCAAATCTTAACAACCACACTATTAATGACATGGTTATTTTCAGTGTTAAAATTATGTACTAGATTTTGGGGTTGAATCCACCTTTGTAGACCAGCATGAAACTCTCCAATGGTTTTAAGATATATTTCTGTAGGGAAGAGTTCTGAATTCTAGGCATCTGATCTATAAATGACCTTTTCAAGCACAGGCAGATGTTTACTCAGAGCAAGATAATCTTGACATTGGACCAGCTGCATTATACATTACAGTAGTTAGCAGAATTGGGGCACCTGACTGGCTCAGTCGGAAGAACATGTGACTCTTGATCTCAGGGTCATGAGTTTGAGCCCTACCTCGGGTGTAGAGAGATTATTTAAATAAATTTTAAAAAACAATTTTTTTTTCAAAAAGCAGAGTTGGCCCATTTTTTACCGTAACAACATATTACTGTTCCACATTCATGAACACCCAGGTGTAGTATCTCCTTAGAAGTTTAGCACTTGTCTGTTTAATAAAAAACAATACAAAAACAGCACACACCACTCCTCATCCCTACCCTCTGTCCCTTTCTCTCACGCACAGGGGTGTCCTTTGTTAGATGTCACCAACATAATTTCTTCTCTTAACTTTTAATTTAAAAATTTGAGTTTCAATTCAATTCTGCAGGCATATCAAAGGCAAATGTGTGATATTTTGCTTGTTTTAGCAAAAGCAAGGAAATAAGGAAGTAACCATTATATTAAGGTAATAATTAAACTTATACAATTAAAATCTACAAGCTAATTAAGCCAGGATAATGATAACTTCCTAACATGTAAGTTGAAATAAATTTGATTTTCGTAGTGTACATGTTGTAATTCAGCAGATAGCAATGAACTGAGATAGAAACGCAGATAGTTCAAGTCTGTTTCAGCCTGAGTGCACACAGAGCAGTGAACACGTTACATAGAAAAGAAAGTGAGTGCTGTCCAGTGGATTCAGTTTCACACCAGCACTCTCTGTAGTTGTCATGTTTATGGTCGTGGCTGTCTCGTGGGTCATTACTATTTTCAGAGGTATCTTGTCATTTGAAGCCATCTTCACATTTGAGGTTCTTTGGAGCTGTGAAGCCATCTTGAAATTCGAGACTGTGTTGGAATCCGAGGTTGTCTTGGGATTCGAGGTTGTCAGAGGATTCGGGCTTGTTGTGGGACTCGAGATTGTCATAGAACTTGAGATCATCGGTGTCGTAGCATTCCCCAAAGTGTTAGCGACAGCCAGGAGGAACAGGCCAATGAGTGATAGTTTGAACATCATTTTTCTGTTTCAAAATAATTATAGAGATTTACTGACACTGTGAATACAAATCTAAGAATTAGCTTTTCTAAAGAGGGGAAACCTGGAGGAAACCTCATTCCAGCAGCACTGGGGAGATGCCCATCTTGGGTTTCACAATTTCTTCTTCTTTTTTTTTTTGAAGTTTATTTATTTATTTTTGAGAGAGGGAAAGAAAAGGCATGAGTAGGGGAAGGACAGAAAGAGAGAGACTCTCAAGCAGACAATACACTGTCAGCGCAGAGCCTAATGTGGGGCTCATACCCACGAACGGTGAGATCACGATCTGAGCTGAAGTCTGGTGCTTAACCTACTGAGCTACTGAGGCACCCCAACAATTTCATAGTTTTAAGATAGGGAAAAAGAGTGATCAGTATCAACTCCTTCATTTTACAAATAGACTCAAACAAAGGACATAACTTGCCTGAGAATGCCTATCTAAAAATGTCTAGAACTAGAACTTGAGTCTGTCTCTTAGTCTGGTCTTCTATAGACATATATCAAAAATTTAATAGTAAACCATTTTTAAAGTAAGGCTTATTTATTTTAGCTTACATTCAAACCTAATGGCTTGCCACCTTTGAGATAATGTAACTACCCCACGTTGGTCATGGTTAAAAAAAATTTTTTTTAACTTAAAGCACAGACTTCAGTTTCAGGAATCTAATATATCCTAAAAGTTACATTTGGCTCTGATATGTAATTCAGAAATTTTCAAATTAATATTACCTTTTGATGTTTTTTCTTTGAAGATTAAGAATTCAGGCTTTCTCCAGTGTTTCTCCGGGAATCTAACGTCTTACTGTATGCTGTTTAAATATAATTAGCTAGGACGTCACGTGTTCTGAACTTGACCTGGGATTTGTTCTTTGGAAATGTCCTATTGAGTGTTTTCCAAACGAATAGTATAAGCAGCCGGACCTTGGCAGAGATCAAGGAATTCAAATAAAGGCTTTCTAAAATTCTGCTTGCTTATTTAAAGAAGCCGGTGAATATATCTTTGTTATTCCTTTTATCTGGGTGTTCGTTAGTTTCTTCTCTAGATTGACTAACTAGAGGACTAGAGTATTGTGCCTGCTATGCTTATCATGACTTAAAATCAAGCAAGGATGTTAAGAGACAGATGTCTTTATTTTTCTTAAAGCATTTTGCTTAAATGTTTATAGGTTGTTTCTGACCATGGTTATTTTGAAGTTTTAAAAATGATTCAGGAATATATTCCAGGCATTTAAACATACATTAAATAATACATCTATTAGAAAAGAAGTTAAACCTTATTAATATAAAACAAGTTTAGTGAGAAAAGAAAGAAAAGGATTGGATATGAAAGTGTTACTGTCATACTGTGTTAACAAAGTTTTGTTTTTAAAGATGTTAAACCACCCACATTGAAGCACATCAAGTATATCCTCTAAAGGAACTTTGTCTTTTGATCATTTCTGTTCCTTGACAATTAGCACACGGGGAAGTTCAGTTGTATTGTGCTAATGTTTTCATCACACTGGCCTGGACTCTTTAAAATTGTGTTGACATACAAGGAAATTGCTACATAAATGGCAGAAGTACAAGTCAGTACATGTTCCTCACTTGTTTTACTTTGCTATAAAGATTTGTTTCTCTTGAATGAATAGAACCAGTGCCTGCTAAATCTTATTTATGTGGTGCATGTAATAAAGAACCTCACTTAACTGGAGATTAGCGTGATTAGACCTAAGAGTCAACATAAAAAGCCTCTTAGCAACCGGAGTAAAAATTTACAAATCAGAGTCCTCAGATAATACACAGAGAAGTCCTTAGTCGTGCTCCAAACACTTCTGTCTCGATTTCTTTAAAATTTAAAATTCAGAATTCTCCCTTTCCTGGTTTTGAACACAGAGAGGCTCTTCTTGTAGTCTCTTTCTCAGTCTGCCCCATCACGTAGCCAAATGGCTCTCCTGCCTTGGGCTTCTCATTGTCTCCTTTTACTTATTAATCTGAAGCTGCCCAGGCATTTGATGATGACTAGGTAAAATTTAAAATTCCATTTACAGAAGCCATTTTCCAGTCATTATTCAGGCCTTTAAATGCCTCCTGCCTCCTTTTGTTTTTTCGTTCTCCCTCGTCTGCCCAACGGACTTCTTCCTGTTCACAATTCTGTTCTTCCTTCCAGGTCTAACTCTGATGGCAGTGCCTTTTCTGTGAACCTTCCCTAATTCTCCACTTCAGAATCAGTCATTTTAAGACCTCATACTTTTAGAGCACTGATCAGAGTTTGCTTTTTACTGTAGATGCATCCTACATCTCTCCTCCGCCATATCCTGGCGTTCTCGTGGTCAGCGTTACCTCTTACCATCTGCCCGCTCGCAGTGAGCGCTGGTACGGAGCAGGACACAGGACACTCTGCAAGTGATTGCAGTGTCTCCTTTGTTTCTTCATGTCTGCAGGCTGATACCATTAATGATGTTTAGATTAATTGGAGCCACTTGGTCATTTGCAGTTTTCCCAAGTGTTGTGTGCCAGTCACTGGTCTGAGTTGAATTCCCATCTCTGTTTTCTGCCATTTGAGAGTTTCTTCATTTGTATAATGATCGTAATGCACGTTCATAATCCCTTAGCTGCAATTCTGCAATCCAAAATCCTCTGGAAACCTGAAGTTTTGTCTCTCTGACCTGTGGGGAGGAGTGTGTGCGTTCAGCTCGCTTCCTTCGAGGTCACGTTGGGCTGACTGCATCCCTCCGTGAAGATCAGCCCCCTCTGCAGCTGGTAACTGCTCCCTGCCCACCTCCTCCAGCTCTGCTGTCTCCTATCTCTAACATTCCCTTATCTCTCTCAGAGGGAGCCCTCCCTCTCCTTTCTGCACATTCTCCAGTATGCCAGTTTGAATGTGCCACCTGTTTCCTGCTGGAACCAAACTCCTACAAACAGTGTATGCCCTGTGTTGTCTTCCTCAAAAATCTGAACAGCTCTAAATTCAGCACTGTATCATGTCCCAAGGGTTTCAGATGAGGGATTGTGGATCTGTGCCCGGTTCCTAAGCTTATTGTCAGTATTGTGATAATATTTATATGGCATTCAGTACAGCGCCCAGCAAATGGTAAACATTGGGTGAAGAGTAGCCAGGATAGATGTAAGAATAGCAACTGTGTTCTTAATTTTTATCTGGGAAACCTAAATTTCTCATATTTAATGCTGGGACTAGCTTTGGAACTAGCAAGCAATTTTAAGAGCAGTATCTTCCTTTATATACTTATATATGATCTTGAATTGACAGGTTTTTTTTTTTTGGTGTTTCTAGAACTTTCTACCTTCACATGTTGATTCTTTCAAAACTCGTAAAAAATGGAGAAAAGGGATCTTATTTATAAAATCATCTCAATGCTCATAAATTTTATATAGCAATTTCTTGAGAATTTAAAGTTACAATTTAATATATTACTCTAGAAATCGTTAGGTCCTATTTTCCCTTCCGTACCTTTTTGGTCTTTAGATTTTTGTCTCATGAGTAGGACACTCGAATGTTTTCTTGGGTGACAGTTACACAAACACTCTGTTAGCAATGGAAGCACTCCTTGCTTCTTAGAAAACCCTAAGCGCTCTGCCATTGTACCTGCACCTCATGTCCCTTCAACTTTTAAAGTTTTGAAAGTAATATATGTTTGGTTCTGAAAGCAGTTAGGGATTTCAGGATTAACATTTTTATCATACTACTAGTGAGCTTTTACCTGCACTTAAAAGTAGAACATCTAAAACACCTCGGGAGTGGGTAGCACAGGTGGCTTTCATTGTGGACAATTACTCGTAAAGAAACTATGTGTAAGCTTCCCGAGAAAGTGGATGTGCAAATGTGCAGAAACAGGCTATTGTTAGGTTAGACTTAAAAGTGATAGATTTTAGAATTGTACCTCAGCAGTAAAACACCAGCTTTTTCACAATAAAGGAAAAGGAACACCTTACCCCTTAGTTGCAAAATACACATCCGGAGGCAAATGTCTGTTTTGGAACAAGTTTGTTTCCTAGTTTTATAATACTGTAAGTCTGTTACCTCATTTTGGTTTGTTGTCATTTAATCTTATTTTTTGTTAACAGTGAAAACAAAGTGATTTAATTTTTAAGACAGACCATCCGCCTGTTTCCTTCCCTTGGATAATGGCGTCTCCAGTTGAGCTTTAAATAGAAGCCTTCACTTCAATCTTCACTTCTACCTGCTCTTAAGCGCACGCATCTGATGAGTCAGTGAGTCTTGCTGGTTCTGCTTCAGAAAGCTTTTTAAGCTTTATCTTCACACTCCATGCACAGTCCAGTCAGTTGTCAAAGCTGGGGTTAGCGAACGAACATTTTTGGTAACAGACCAAGTAGTAAATAGTTTAGGCTTTATAGGCCAAATTATCTGTCTGTCTTTTCTTTCTTTCTTTCTTTCTTTTTTTCTTTCTTTCTGGAGGGGGAATTGTTTTGTTTGAAAATGCTCTTGGGCCATACAAAACCAGGCCACGAGTGGCATGTGGGCAGTATACTTCTGGTGGACCATAGTTGGCTGACCTCTGGTCTAGGCTATTACATACAGCAACTTTCTCATTGGGTTCTTTGTCCCCCAGGTTGTTACCCCATGCCCTCCATTTCCCCCATTACTGCCAGAATAACCTCTCTAAAATAGCACACATTACTTCCAGATGAAACCTTTTACGTGCTCCTGTTAGCCAAGTTTTCGTATGTAAGAAGCCATAACTTCTATTATTTCCTCAATATTTTTATTGGCTTTTTTTGGACTTTTTTTCTTAAAGGAATATTTATACTATACTGTAAGTAGAAGATCAGTATTGATTGCTATAACTAGAAAACTGATAAGGAAAAGATAACAGTAAAAAGAAACACAGAACTGTTAAATGCTGTTTCATATACACCCCACTGTATAGGTACCATACTTCAACAAAACCACTGACTTATAAGGTAGCGCCTTTGCTCCTTAGCATCTCCTACAAGTCTCTTCATAATCTTTCCTGCTGATATTAGTGGCAAGGTTGCTGAACTAAAAGCAGCACATTGGAAGTCATGTTGGTAAAAGGCTAGATAGAGCCTGGCCTTATTTTGGAAATCGGATGATGCTGCCGTCATTGGTGTGGTTCCAAGTGAACCTCGGGGATGTCCTCAGAGAAGGGTGCCCATGGACACGGCTGAGGGCGTCGACAGAGCAGACGTCGAGAAGACGAGGGGAGCCAGCAAGGACCCGAGATCCGCCCAGGGAGCCAGTGTGCATTCTCGACCTTGCTTTTACAATAGTGATCAAAGAAGTCCTCAAGCCACTTGTCTCAGCTGGTCGTTTAAGGGTAACATTAGAAGACTCGCCGGCACAGGGCTGGGGGCATTTGCAGAAGGCGCTCTAGACTGTAGAGCATGTGCCTTGTGCTTCGGCAGCACGAGCCATCTCACCATTGCCTTGGAGGCCCTTCCTTTAATGTAGAGCAAACCCTTACTTTTGAATCAGGGCCCATCTTGGCAGCCTAACTCTTCTCCCTCTAAGCGTGTTTTTTTTTTTTTTTCCAAGAAAATAATCACAGCTTCATTGAGATATAATTCATGTTGATCCTTTGGGTAATTGAAATGTGTTTTAAGGAAACTTTACAGTGTCTCTAAGTTCATACTTAATGTCCTACAGCTTTCATTGGTTTTTAACTTCGAGACAGGGCAAAGAGACTTACCGTACTTTACCCAAGGATGTAAAGCAACAAAGATTTCTTGTAATCCATGTAGGAAAGCCATACCATGAGGAACTGTCAGAACTTATCAATAGATGAAATTATTTTTAAACATTTCTTTGCTGTCTTTATTTTTCATCAGTAGAAGGAAATACAGCTGAATATCTGATGTCTAAGTAATAGAACTGGTAAATGGGTGTGGCCGTGTGCCAGTTACTCTTATGTTACATAAAGTCTTACATGCAGTAGCGGTTGCTAAGGCATTTCTTTGGCAAATGAGGGCCTTCCCAGTGGTTATTGTGGTGATGGCATCCTCGGTTTCCCTTACCAATGTTGTGTTTCATTTCGTTTTTTTGTTTTTTTTTTTTCTTTTTCTTTCTGGGTGAAAAGCGTTTAAATCTTCGTTTATTTCCTGTTGAGGGAAGGATTTGACAGGCATTTCAATTCCTCCAGCCTTCCAGAAGAGTTCAGTTTGTTTGTTTGGATGGTGACCATGGAGGGTGACCAAAATAGCAAAGTGAAAAACTACATTTCCTGGTATTGAGTATTTCATCAGATTTATGTGATACTTGGCATGGAGATACCTATATGAAATAGTCAGATACCTAATTTTTTAACTGCTAAATCTTATTTCCTAGGGGATAAATAAGCTTGTAAACTAGTTATTTGAAGTGAGAACTACATACAAGGAGAATTATGTATCATTATGGGTTCAGTCATTTCCATTTCTTATGTTGGTAATTACCCAGGAATCTCTTAAACATGGGACAGCAGTAATCTTTGAAATATTTATGTAGTGCCTACAGAGTGCTTTAATATACACGGTTTAATGTATCCCTTAAATACCCACACGGAATACATCTTCTTAACTAGATTTTTACCTGAAGACACATTTAATCACTTGCCCAAGGTGACAGCACGGGCTGTGGGTGACAATACCTCATCTTGTGCTCTGTTGAACCACAATGTGCTTTAAATGCACTTAAAACTGTTTTGATCAGGAAAGAACTATATAGTTTGCTATTCTTACTGTGTGCCTGTATGTGTGTGTGTGTGTGTGTGTGTGTGTGTGTGTGTGTGTGTTTAGTTTTTGTGCTTCTATCTCATCAATAACTTCCAACAGATTCTTAATATCAGGCCACAGTTTATAGAAATGATAATGGGTGTACTGAGTGGGTGTGTCAGCTCGTTCCTAAGCGTGGTGCATGGAGTTGGGGCTTTGAGCCCAAATGGCTTTTTTTTTAAGGTAAGCTGCTTTAAAACCGCACTTTGCACAACACTTTTTGAAGTGTGAAGTAAACTAATCCGCTTAATACAGTAACAATTGAGGTGGCATTTGTTGCTGTCGCTCTGATTTCCCTTGAGCCATCTTCTCCTCCTAAGTTGTTCACAGATGTCAGAATTAACCTTTTTTTTGGAATTATTCCATAGGTAGTTACAATGCCCAGAGCTAATTTCTTACAAGTAGCCACCTAGCCAAATCTTCCTCCATTCTTAAATTTTCTTAGATCTCTCTTTTTTCTGGACTCTGAAGCTATTATTTTGACCTAGTGGAAGAAACTTAGACTATAGAATAAGACTTGGAGGTTTAACTTGATCTATTCTAAGTAGGTCATTGTTAGCCCACCAGGTACATCTTTGGTCTGCATTAATTCATTCTCTCATTTATCAGTTCCGATCATGATGGTCAAAAAACCCTACAAACTTTTAGGAGGGATTGATCTCTACACTGAAATCAAGAGGATGAATCTAGGCTTGCTGGGGGAAGAAGAGGGAAGGCGGTGTGCGACGAGGACGTGCAGTATCTCTGAGAGCTCACGAGAGAGCGCGGTGAACTAGAGGGACAGACAGACACTTTGTTTGAACTATACGGCGACGGAGCTGGCAGATGGAAAGATGCTACTCCAAAGCAAGGACCTGACCATAAGTAAGCCATAGTAAGAGTTTAGACTTCATCCTGAGACAGGGGAAATTTGTGGATGTTTTGGGAAGGTTTTGTTTGTTTCAAGGAGAGAAAAGAGCTTGCCTGGTTGGATTGTTGGGGAACAATTCTGACAGCAGCTGACCACACGGAGCTAAAGTAAACTGATACAGTGGGTCAGCGTAGCCTGGAGGTGCTGCAGGTTCAGTCCCAGACCACGGCACTAACGCAGGTGTCACAGTAAAGCGAATCAAATGAATTATTTGGTTTCCCAGTGAATGTCAAAGTGATGTTTACCCTAGACTGTAGGGGGTTAAGTGTGCAATAGCATATTATGTCTAAAATAATAGAATACCTACCTTAACTGAAGACACTTTATGCTAAAAATGCTAATTATCATTTGAGCTTTGCGTGAGTCATAATCTTTTTGCTGGTGGAGGGCCTTGCCTCCGTGCTGACGGCTACTGCCTGATTGGGGTGCTGGGCGCTGAAGCCGGGTGGTAAGGCAGGTTCCTAAAATAAAGACAGCACTCAGGTTTCCCACAGCGACTGACTCTTCTTTCATGAATGATTTCCCTGTAGCACAAGATACTGTTCGATAGCCTTTTTTGGCTGGTAGACCTTCTTTCAGAATTGGAGTCAGTCCTTTGAAAGTCCTCTGCTGCTTAAGTAACTAAGTGTGTGTCATATTCTAGGTCCTTTGTTGTCATTTCAGCAGTCTTCACAGCTTCTTTGCCAGGAGTAGATTCCAGCTGAAGAAACTGCTCTCTTTGTTCAACCCTAGGAAGCAACTCCCTATCCACTCAGGTTTTATTGTGAAATGGCGGCCATTCAGGCCCATTCAGGCTGCCCTTCTAATCCGGAGTTTCTTGCTGTTTCCCCCACAGCTGCCATTAATCCTTCCACTGACATCTTGAAACCCCTGAAGTCATCCATGAGGGTTGGAATTAACTTCTTCTAAACTCCTGTTCATCTTAATATTTTGGCCTCTTTCCAACGCAGGGCCTGAGCTGTAGAGCCTTAGATCAAGACCTGAGCTAAGATCAAGAATTGGACCCTTAACTGACTCAGTCAGGTGCCCCCAAATCCCAAATCTTTTTAATGGCTTCTAGAATGGTAGCTCCTTTCCAGAAGGTGTTTGATTTACTTTGTCCAGATTCCTCAGAGGAACCACTGTCTGTGGCAGCTGGAGCTTTATGAAATGTTTTTGTTAAATATGACTTGAAGTTCACAATTATTCCTTGATCCTTGGGCTGCAGAATGGACGTTGTGTTAGCAGACATGATAACAACATTAATCAAATTGTCCATCTCCATCACAGCTCTTGTGTGACCGGGCGCATTGTCAGCAAACAGTGATATCTTGGATCTTTTTTTCTGAGTAGCAGGTCTCAACAGTGGGCTTAAAATATTCTGTAAAACTGTGTTGTAAACAGATGTGTTCAGCCTTTGGTTTTGCATTTGTAGTGCACAAGCAGAGTAGATTTAGCATAGTTCTTAAGTGCCCTAGGATATTTGGAATTATAAATGAACACTGGCTTCGACTTAGTCTTTGGCTGCATTAGCCCCTTAACAAGAGGGTCAGCCTGACCTTTCACTGATTTCTCTCTAGGTATGAAAGCCCTACGTGGCATCCTTTTCCAATAGAAGGCTACTTTATCTACACTGAAAACCTGCTGTTCAGTGCAGCCACCTGCATGAATGACCTTAGCTGGGTCTTCGGGAGAACTTGCTGCAGCCTCTCCATCAGCACTTGCTGCTTCACCTTGCACCTGTGTGTTACGGAGATGGCTTTCTCCTTAAACCTCATGAAGGAACTTCTCTGCCAGCTTCAGAGGGGGCTCTACAGCACCCTTACCTCTCTCGGCCATCATAGAACTGAAGAGGATTCAAGTCTTGTTCTAGATTCAGCTTTAGCTTAAGGGAATGTTGCAACTGGTTTGATCTTCTGTTCAGACCACTAAAACTTTCTCCGTATCAGCAACAAGGCCATTTCGTTTTCCTGTCATTTGTGTGTGCACTGCAGTAGCTTCAAGAAATTTTTTCCCTTGCATTCACAATTTAGCTAGCTGTTTGGCACAGAAGGCCTAGCTTTCAGCCTGTCTTGGCTTTTGACATGCCTTCCTCCCTAAGCTTGATCACCTCTAGCTTTTGACTTACAGCGAATGACTTTCACTTGAATGCTTAGCGGACACTGTAAGGTCATTAATTGCCCTAATTTCAGTATTGTTGTGTCTCAGGGAATTGGGAGGCTGAAGGAAAGGAAGGGAGATGTGAAGCGGGGGTGCAGACAGAATGTACACATTTATTTCCTAGTTCCCCATCTTATATGGATGCGGTTCAGGGCACCCCACAACAATTATAGTAGTCACATCAAAGATCACTGATCACAGATCACCATAATAAACATAATAATAACAAAAAAGTTTGAAATATTGGGAGAATTCCCAAAATGTGAGAGACACAAAGTGGCCAAGTGCTGTAGGAGTAACAGCACCAATAGACTGGCTCAGTGCAGGCCACGAACCTTCAGTATGTAGAAAATGCCCTGTCTGTGAAATGCAGTAAGGTGAAGCCCACTGAAACGAGGTATGCCTGTGTGTGCTTCCAAGAGTGCTGATTACGTTCTGTCTCTGGTCTCTGTTTCCTGGTACCCTCTAGTTTCTTGACCACCCCTACCCATTCCATTTTTTTGTCTTCTTATTTTCTTGTTTTCCTCCTCGACCTAGATCTCTTAGACAGCTGTCCCCACAGTTATTTTCTTAGCTCTCCTGCATTCTTCAAGGACAAAGCAGTTAATAAAATGTACTTGGTATACAGTAGTAGCATTTTGTATATTTCTCTTTTTCGTTGTACTTAATACATAGTTCTATATGTTTATATCCTATAATTTTTGCTTATCTCTGTAGTTTTTGCATTTTCCACATTTCAGACTTTAAAAAACTCTTCATAAATACTTTTATTGGACATGTAATATTCTGGTCAGTGGGTCATGGTTTACTTACCTAATGTCCTAATGGTAGATATTTAGCATTGTTCCCATTTTTCCTGCTGTTAGAAAGAACTGACCTAGAATTTACTAGGTTAAAGGTTAAAATATTTGGGGTTTTTTAACACTGCTGTGTTAGGAAGCCTATGGCCGGTGTATTAAGTTAAGAATATGCAGATTATACCATAACGGGTATTTACCCAAAGAAAATGAAAACACTGATTTGAAAAAATATTTTCACCCCTTTGTTTCTCGTAGCCTATTTACAAAGCCAATATGGAAGCAATCCAAGTGTCCATTGATAGGTGAACGGATAAAGAAGATGTGGTATATAAATACACACACACACCACACACACACACCTACAAACACACAATGGAGTATTACTCAGCCATAAAAAAGAAGACATCTTTGTGACACCTTGGGTGGACGTAGAAGGTATTATGCTAAGTGAAATAAGCCGGGCAGAAAATGATAAATACCATGTCATTTCACTATGTGGAATCTAAAACAAAGTGAAGCAGAAACAAACAGACTTAAATACAGAAAACAAACTGGTGGTTGCCAAAGGGGAGGTATGTAATGAAATGAGCAAAATAGATAAAGGGGATAAAGAGGTATGAACTTCCAGTTATAAAATAAATGAGTCCTGGAGAGGAAAAGCACAGCGTAGGAAATAGAGTTAATGTTGTAATAACACCGTATGGTGGCTACACTTATCATGGGGACCGCTGAGTGATGCGTAGAGTTGCTGAGTTACAACAACTGTGGGTTGTATGCTTGACCTCATGTGGCGGGGGGTGTCAACTACACTTCGATCAGAAAGAGAAGGGATTGACGGGGATGAAGGACTTTGTGATTGACGACCTGCACAAACCACATACACGGTGCTGGCAGGGACCTCCCTAAGCGTCTGAGCTTCCCCTTTGGGGAGGTGGGATTTTGAAATGATTTGTTTGTAGCACACTCACCCAAAGGAAGTCAAGGCACAAGATATATTACTTTGGGATCGCAGAAGTGTTTAGTGGGTGGGGACACAGAGAGCTGGAGGAAAGGCAGGCTTCCATCCTGGCTTACCGCTGAGTAGGAAATAGAGCACCGAGTAACAAGCACCTATTACAGGGTGGTGGGGACGGCAGTCACTCACTTTTCACAGGCTCAACCCTGAGTAGTTACTTAAACAACACTGAATGTGCACCAGGAAGAGCAAAGCAGGAGCTTGTGGTGGAAACCCTGAGCTTGGGTCCTTGTCTGAGTGGCCGGACTGCGTGTGTGCGGGGTTGTCCTGCTGCCTGATGCCCAGGCAGCAGCTCCAGTTGGCGGTTTCTTCGTCGCGGGGGTCAGGACTCGTGCCAACACGTGAATGTGGCTGTCTCGTGATGGCTTTCCCAGTCTTAGTTTCTGTTTCTCAAAAATTGCTCGCTGAATTAATAATGAGGATGGTATCATGTTTTATTTTTATTTCTGATTTATTATGTGGTAGTTCATATGTCCGTATACTTATCGATCATGATGCTTCCTGTCTTTTAAATATTCTGCTTATGCCCTTTGCCCACTTATCCATTGGGAATCTAAATATTTTTCTCACCAGTCTCATAAGCTTTGGATGAACAATCTCCTTTATGATATTCTCCTTGAATATTTGTATTCAGATCATTACTTCAGCATAAAGAAATTTGGGAGTTTTGTATAGACAAGTTTGTTGAAAATTCCTTTGTGATTTTTTTTTCCCTTTCCTAATTAAAAAAAAAAGTCTCCCAGAGATTTAGAAATACATTTAAATTCTTCTGCTGGCTCTCAGACTTCCTTTTCCTAATGTTCTCTATTTTAGTTTTCTGTGTAGATGTGTCCCATGAAGGGACGTCGAAGTAGGCCATTTGCCAGCCTCCCCAGCATTCTGTATAGAGTCTTACCCTTGCCCTTTGACTTATGATTTTGTTTTCCTCCTAAAGTTAACAATGTTTGGGAGTTTCCAGTGTGGTCTGCACTGTTCTAACCACGTTACATGAATTACCTCATTTTGTCCTCCCTCTTCACGCCAACCCTGTGGGGGAAGTGGAAGTCCATAAGCCCCTTCTGTGCACTGCGCTCTGACCGCACTTGGATTTCATACTGTGCGCATCCTCCTTTCATGTCCTACTATTCCGTCTTGCGTGTGTTCCCCTCCAGAGACATGTAAGACACCTCTACTACTTCCTCCTTTTCTCTGTCCTTACCTGTTTATTTTTCCAGATGAATTGAAGTGTGTCATGTCATTGTCCAAAAAGAAACTCATTGGAATATATTTGTCAGAGTTGGTTTAATCCATGGGTTATATTGGAAATAATTGCAATTTCACAATATCATTCAAGGTGTGTGTCCTGTGCTTAGCCTTGAAGCCTGGTACATTCCAGGTGCTGATAAATGTCTGTCGAGTGAAAGAATAAATGAATGGAGAGATCTTTGTTTCATCAAGTCTCGGCTAATACCTCGCATTAATGCTTTTTTAGCTTTTCCTCCATTTGGTCCTGCGCATTTCATGTGAATGTTATTTTAGGCATTGTAGATTTGATTTGCTGTTGCTGCATGAATAGTCTTTTTTTCCTGCAATTTTCTAGTTATTTGTTGGCAGCATATGAGAAAATACTTCATGTTTCCATATTTTTGGGGGGTTGGTTATTTAAGGTTATTCTTTCGAAGGCATTCTTGAGGAATCCTTTGTATAGACCATTTTTTTCAGTCTATTAATGGGAATAATTTTGTTTCTTATTTCCATATAATTGTGTCTGTTATTCCTGTTCTGGAGTTTCCCAAATACTGTTGGAAAGATCAATGACAAACTAGGCATCATCGTTTTGATTCTAATTTTAATAGACCTTTAACTTTTCACGTTTAACCATGGCGTTGGCTGGCAGTTTGCTATCATCCTTTATCTAGCTCTTAAAACGTGTTTCATAAGGAATAATCTTACAAAGGATTTTAGGTTGGCTTTCATTTGACATCTTTGGTGTTGAAGGAATTTGCTGCTGCTTCCAAGCATTGTTCTGGAAGGTTATTGAGTGGCACGTACTTGTGACCTTGTAATCTAGCCCCAGGAGCATCTTCTCACTCTGCTGTGATGGAGAATGCTTCTCCGACTCACCTCTGCATCCCCATTCCACTGATGCGCCTGAACCTGAATTCCGGGTGGGGGAGAGCAGCGACTGAAGCCAGCACAGCCTTCGTTCTGGTGCCATTAAGGTGCGGAGCGTGCGTGTTTCCACACGCAGGTGCTTCTGAAAGCACTCGGTTTGGGCACATCCGTGTAATAATAATCCTAACAACAGCAGCCGCAACATTACTGCATATAGAACGGGGGGGGGGGGCGACCCTAAGGTGCATTCTACCGTTTGATCCTCAAGATAAAGTTCTGCTAGTCCATTTTAGACATGAGGAAACCTTGACCCAGAGCAGTGGTAATGTGTCCAGAATTGCACAGCTGAGAAGTGACAGAGGCAGGCTTCGGGCCTAGAACCTTAGACACCAGAGCATACATTCTTCCCCCTCCCATATTTTATCCCTTATTGCATTTACTTTGTATTTGTGCTTTTATTTGGATCCTCTTGACTGGTGAGAAACAAAAGTTACTTATAAAATAGAATTAAGCCTTAGGGGTAGATGAATGGATGGATATGTATCTTATGAGCCTGAGAGGACAATGTATTTTGAAATGTTTACGGAGCCAGTAATGCAGCAGTTCTTGTCCTAGTGGCAAATAAGGAGTCCTCCTCCATTAATAATGAAAGGAACCACAACTTCCTTCGAAGGAAGTTTATCTCATTAGCTTAAGGCTAGGTAATACTTCTTGCTAAGGATTTGGAGTCTGTGTAGTTTGACTTGTAAATTTACTGAGTTCTTCCCTTTGCATTTTGCAGACAAGCCCATAAGATTGGTGTGCTCCACAGATGCTGCTAATGCTCTAATCCATAATTTCACCTTCTTGTCACTTGTTCCCGTAATATTTCTAAGACAGCATTGTATTTTTGGCACCCTCAGAGTGGAAGACTGTTATGTCTAAGAAACCTACTTGTTGTGAAACTCACTGTATGTGTGTTCTGAAGCCTGACACAAGTTCGTGGTAGAGCAGAATATGTAAGCAGTTAGCCTGTATCACCTCTACCAAAGCTGCTGGGTCAGCCACCAGGAGGGAGTCAGGGCAGCTTGCCCACGTGGAAAGGTAATGAGATTTTAAATCTTTTAGGGGACTTTTACAAATAACCCCCTTTCTTCATGGTGAGATTCCCTGACATAGTGAGTGAGGTTTGCTGGGGCAGGCAGAGAAATGTTTATGAGCCGCCAGACTAGTCCGCCCAGGAGAGGAATGGCTTTACTGAAGGTTAACAGTAGTTTTTCCATAAGCCTGGGCCTTGAAGAAGAAGAAGAAGATGATGATGATGAAAACAAAGGGTATAATAGAGGGTTATTACTTTTCTGTCTCTCCAAATACAAAGGTTCCCAAACCTGGAAAGAAGTCTTGTCTTATTTTAAAATTTCTTAGGAAGGAGCATCAAAGTTTCTTTCTGGACTCTTTCCCATCTCTAGGAATTGCTTGAAATAGAGTCTTCCTTATGTCTCACAATTTAAGTCCCTCATTTGTAGCCTCTTCCAGCTAGGCTCTCCTGCATTTTAAATCTAGCCTGGTTTCAGGGCTTCTTTTTCTGTCTCTTGGCTGTTACTTTTGTTTGTCGCTAATTCATAAGGTGGCTTACTCTTTTGTATTTGTAGAGAATTCTCCCATTTCCTTCTAGCTGTGTCGCGGCGCAGTTTGATGAGGAGTGTGGCGATCGGGCGTCGGCCTGGCCCTCGTCCTGTGGTGCGTTTTATTGGATTCATCACCGAGTTGTGGCACCCGATGAATCCCGTCTTTTTTTCCCTTTCTCCTTGCCTTTTTCTGTTCTTCCTTAGTATTGCCCATGTTTGTTAGACCCCCCCCCACACCAGGGTTTTATCCTGAATCTAACATTATTTTTAATTTAGGTAAATCAGATTCTGACATCCGATGTACAAAAGATAAATTTCCCTCTCCTGTACGTAGAAGACTTGTAAGTTTGTAAATGTTTAAATTTTTGGCTAATAAGTGATCTGTTAAATATGCACTAAAACTGTCCCTTTACATATCTGTAAAGCCAAACTTGTTATTGTATTTTTAATACTTTTGTGAAATGCAAAAAACAAAGCTGTTAAACTTCCCTTATTAAAATGCAAGGCCTAGTGTCTCCTAGCTTTTTGAAGAGCTTTTGTCCATTATATAATCTGTAAAGTAGCCAAGAGTTCCTCAGAAGCAGGACATCATTTAGATTTGAAACAATTACGGCTTGTGTGTGAAATGCTGATGCGCGTAACCACTCACGGCGTACCGGCCCCAGCTCTGCTTTAGCGGCACAATGCTTGGGTCCCTCCAGCGTCTCATCTACCATGCAGCCCTTACCGAGGCCCCGTCCCCAGGACAAAAATGGGTCGGTCATTTCGATTATACTGAAGAGATTAAGTTGGTATGACTAGAAAGCCAAACGACACAATTATGAGCATAGACCTTTTATTTTTTTTCCCAGATGTTTGACAGTGTAAACATACATAAAATACATATTAAAGTTTAGATGCTTTATATTTTGTGCAATAAATTGAAGCCTTAAAAAGAAAACATTTCATTAAAAAGAAACTCATTAGTGTTACTTAATTAAGACAGTAAAATAGCAGCAGGTCCCAGACGTTGTGCACTTCTTTTATTTAAGACAAGTTAACTTCATTTACATCAGAGTCAGAAATGTAAGACTGGCTTTCTCGAATACTTATGTAGCTTGAATCACTGGTTAGATAGGGGCGTATTTTCCCAACTATACATCGGGGAGGGGGGAGCTCCTTCATTAGCTTCCAACACTGCAGCCCTCAGACAGCCAGCAGGGCCACAGCATTGAGCATTAAGAGAAATGAAGCGTTTGCTTCCCAAGCACTTGCCACAGAAGGTAAGCGACTCTTTACGTTTGTGGTGGTCTCTTCCCTCCGTAAGTTAAGGGTTGTGCTTTGCTGAGGCATTTCAGAGAAATTACTTGGCATGCCGCTAGTAATGCTCAGGGTCATGGGTGTTGGGGATGATTTTGTTGAGCTAGTGAGGCTTGTGTTTGTAACCATTCCATCTTGGAGATGAATAGTTAGAGTTGCAGCGGCCGCTTCATGTGAACTGATGGTTTCTATGGATGTATCTTCGGGGTAGGGCACAAAAGCCTTGTCTGTGCCAGCAAAGGTGGTGTCTCTGCTGAGAGTGGCCCCAAACGTGGTTGCCTTTGTTCGATACTGTTTGGGTGTTTTGGTCACTTTGGATTGAGTTACCACGCTCAGAGAGTTAATGGTGTCCACTGTCTGCACCCCACTTACAGTGAACACGCTTGAGGTAAATCCAGAAGGTGTGGGAAATATGCTGTGTTCCTTCAAAGAGGATATGTGGCTAGAACAGGGAGTCCCTGTCACATGAGCTTTTGTTTCCATCAGCCACTTCAGTAAGTAAGTGATGTTTTGTTTATGGTCACATGACCACCTGTTATTGTGAAGGGTTATCTCTTGCAACCGGAAGAGTTGGTCGAAAGCTTGATCTGGGATGAATGTGAACTTATTATTGTGTAGGTAAAGATGTGTGAGATTTGTCAAGTTTCTCAATGTTCCTGGAAGGATTTGTGTCAAGGAATTGTTAGACAGGTCCACGATGTGTAGTTGGGAGGGCATGTTGGTTGGAACTGTCCACAGTTTGTTACTACTGAGGTTGAGAACCTCCAGACTCCTCAGTGTATTTTTAATGAGAACAACCTTTTCCAGCATATTCTTAGAAACATCCAGATATTTAAGGTTCCACTGATAAGCAGTATCAGATTTGTCAAGCAGTTTAATGTTGTTGTTAGCAGCAGACATGTTCCAGAGGGACCGAGGTAACTGAGCAGGCAGGCTTTCGAGCCTGTTGTTTGAAATATCCAGGGTCCTCAGGTTGGTGTATTGGGTTAACTGGTTATGAAGATCAGTGAAATGGTTATAAGACAGATTTAAATGGATAATATTCTCTTGCAGTCCAGATGGTAATGTGGTCAGGTTTCTGCCTGAACAGTCCACATGCCTGTGCCTCTCTGTGCATATACACTGGAGAGGACAAATGCATAAAATGCCAGGTGTGAGACACAGAAGGATGAACAAGCTGGGAGACATTTTCAATATCTGATATTCCATCAAAGCCTGGAAACAAACAGATACACCCTTCTTTTAATATGCAAACACAATTAGGCATCTGCATGGGTCAGTTAGCATTAGGCAAAATTTTCAATAAACCTCGTTGTTGTTGAGTCCTTTTATGATTGTTCCAGTGATTAAACTAACAAAGCTCCCCTTCATTTATAGTCCAAATGCTTAATCCTTCAATTGGGGCTATGTGGTAGAGAGGGACTCTCTCCCCTTCTCACCGCTGTGTTTTCTCCCTTCTTTTCTCCCCTTCTTTTCCCGTAATCTTTCTTATTTATCTTCCCAGAGCCTTAATACTGCAAAATGGCAATCTCTGCAAATAAAGAGTCAGAATCTTAAGCTATTACTGTTTTTGGAAATATCCCTTCTTACTCACATAGGGAAAAATGGCTGTCGTGTCTGAGGTGTTTTTGGTTGTTGATGTTTTTAAGTCTCTGCAGTAATGTAATAGTCAATGTTGTATATAGAGTAAGATTTGATTTTGATATTAAAACAATACTTGGAAATTCATCTTTGTTTTTTTGGGATAAATATATCCCTGCAGAACATTTTAAGGCACTTAAAAATTCAGACCAATACCATAATTTAAACCTCCCATTTTTATAGTGATGTTTTTTCCTGCATATTTCAGTGTCGATTCTAAAGGAAAGCATCATGTCCATTTACAAAGTGAATGAATATCAAAAAGCAACCCTTCCATTGATACTGCAGCAAACCTCTGGTGCATGCACTTGCCAGCCCCTGAATGTATATTCAGTCCCGATGTTGACTTTTTCTTTAAAAAAAAAAAAAAAAGGGAGCAGATTCCCAAGCCAGTCTTTTACTGATCAAAATCACAGCTTACCATAGTGTCGTCTTCAGCAGCAGCATCTCCTTTTCTCCCGGGAACTTCAGCTCAGAGGCCGCCTTGCTCGGGAGAGCGGGAGCCGCTTCTGGCCGTGGGCTGTGCTGGCCTGCTCAGCTGCATTGTGCGGCGGGGAGCGCAGCACTGCAGCCGCCTGATCCGTCCACACAGGACGACTGCAGAGCTGTCATTGGTGCTGACTCAAATCTAGTGCTAGAGGTGCACGCGCAATAAAATAGACCCCCCCCCCTTTTTTTTTAAACTTACAGCATCCAGCCTGCCTACGTACCTCTGATTTTCCAGAGGATGTGGTGCCCCGTGCCCATTAGCCCTCCCCCCCACCCCCGTTTTTGTGTGTTTGAGCTCAGGTTCCACATTCTGACATTGCCTCATGAAGAAGGGGGTTCTCTTTCTTAAAGCCTCTACTTGTTATTCTTTTTACACGTTCGAAGATGTTGAAAATGAATGTGACCGTCCTTTTCTGAGAGGTTAATTTAACTGTTTGTAACCTCTGCCTTTTCACATTCTTCTAAAACGGTTGGGGTGTCCTGTCACTCTTTAAAATGACATAACAGAGTCTGTTTCGTTGTCGTGTGCTCCCCCAATAGGCTGATGATTCTGTATAATCAGCTTTTCAGATTTATCACCCACTTAAACCTTCCTTCTTCGGAAGTACCGAGTTACTTACATATGGTTATTTTGTCTTTATCATTCTGATACAGAGGATCCTTGAACCCAGACTACATGTAAGCAAGACTGCAGTTTTGAATGAGCAGCTCATGCTTTTAATTAAATTCATGTGGGCAAATAAACATGTTTTATCTTCTTTTAGGTTAAGGATTTTTTTTTTTCTCTATGCAACTCACTTTGTTTAGTGAATGGGTATATGTATTGTTCCGTCCAGAGACATCTTCAATATTGTAAGAGTGACTATTTATTTGATTTTGTGTTTTAAAAATGTATCAATTTTAAGAGATTTCTCGATAATGTTTCACCTTTTGTCTTACTGAGAAAGCAATTTATAGTTTTAAAATTGCACAGAGACGCCTGGGTGGCTCAGTCAGTTAAGCCTCCAACTTCGGCTCAGGTCATGATCTCACGGTTTGTGAGTTCGAGCCCCACATTGGACTCTGTGCTGACAGATCAGAGTCTTGAGCCTGCTTTGGATTCTCCCTCTCTCTGCCCCTCCTCTGTTTGTGCTCTGTCTCTTTCAAAAATAAATAAACACTAAAAAAATTGTTTTAACAGATAAAATTACACAAAATAATGTCAAAGGCAAACTTTGCTCATGAGTTTTATAAAATGTGACTAGATTTATAATAGGTTTTGCTTCACTTTTCAGTGGATTGATTATATAATCTTTTAAAGCTGAAATCTAATTTCCAGAATATCCAGTTTACCTTAGAAAAGAAAGCAAATAAGGCTATAGGATTTTCATTACTAAGTTATTACTATTTAAAAACCAATTATTAGCATGTTACATGTAACATTATGCCTTAATAGTTTGTTTGTCTCTAAATTATATTTGCCATCACTTTGCCCCAAATTTTATTCCAAACAGAATTTTTTGTATTAAAATTTGAAGCTTATTTTCTTAGAAAAGACTATAATCCAGAAGTCACCTTTTGTATAAATTTCATGTTCCTCAAAAACTACCCATATTTTAAAAGTCTGCAGTGCTAGAGATTTACTATTGATTAGGTGCTTTATTCCTGCTTGACTCGGAGAGTTCACCCGTAGACTCTTAGTAAGATTCTTTCTATGGATTTCAGAAACCATCAATCTTAGTGCTTAAAAGTAATGTGTTAAAAATACTATGTTCAGCGATATTGTTGTGGAAATAAAGGATTGTTTTGACATTTAGATTTCTTATTTTTTAGCTCTTGTATATACTGTTATCCTTCAAGGGATGAGACTCAGGGTCTTAAATCTCTAATTTTAGCAAGTCTCATTACATCAGTGTGTAAGTGGAGTTACCCAGTTTCATTATACTTACCAGTACTTTTTTCTAAAACCAAGAATATGTTGCTTCATTAACTTATGGATTCAAATGACTTTGGGATTAGGCTTTATTGAGATTGGATTCTGCTATATATGCTAGAAAATTCCAGGACAACAGTAGTGACAGTTTTCCTCAGTTCAAGTTTGGGGACATACCAAATTGCTTCCTGTTGTTCAAAGATTATTATAAAATTCTCAGAAAGATAAAGGGGAAACATTTTTAATATATTTGAATTGTAACCATCTGTCCTTATGCTTTTGGGAGCTCTCATCAAGTAAAATAATAGTATATTACAATTACATAATAATTTTGTATCGGCTTAAGTGTCTGTTGCGGCTTATTTTAGATCCGACTTCAGACAAATAACATTTTAGATCAGTCTGTCCAGTCAGGGACTCCAGTTATTTAAGCAACTGTTAGACTCCAGCCTAAGCAATGTATTTAATGTATTCTATTGTGACGTGCACTGTCCTGGGATATGTTACCCCGAACGGGGCATCAGATTGCCTGCCCGGGGCATCCGGCCCATGGCTATTGAGATTGGAAACCCAGTCAGTCAGTCAGTCTGACTCCCATTTTATTTTATTATGAAGTTTTAAAATCTTGGTTCCAGTGAGGGCAACATACAGTGTTCTGTTCGTTTCAGGTGTACAATATAGTTCTTCAACAATTCTATACATCACTCAATGCTCATCATCCTGAGTGTACAATTTATCTTTATCTCTTTAAATTTCTTTAATTTTTTTAAGTTTATTTCTTTATTTTGAGAGAGACAGAGACAGCGTGAGCAGGGAGGGGCAGAGAGAGAGGAAGAATCCCAAGCAGGCTCCGCACTGTCTGCACAGCCTGATGCAAGGCTTGAACTTACAAACCACGAGACCATGAACTGAGCAGAAACCAAGAGCCAAATGCTTAACCAACTGAGCCACCCAAGCACCCCTAAAATTTTTTTTTAAGTTTATTCATTTTAAGAAGGACAGAGTGAGCTAGGGAGGGGCAGAGAGATGGGGAGAGAGAGAATCCAAGGTGGCTCTACACTGTCAGTGTGGGGCCCGACCCAGGGATCTAACTCACAAAATGCAAGATTATGACCTAAGCCAGAGTGAAGAGGTGGACGCTTAACCAACTGAGCCACCCAGGCACCCCTGTCTTTATTTCTTATATCCATAACATCTGTCATGCTTATTTGAGGGTAGAAGTATTACATTTTCTTTTTTTAGTAATATAGTTGGCTATTCAGACTGAATGTTCTGCTGAAAACAAGAGTCCTCAGCAAAGTATTTCATATCAGGGATGAACTGGCAAGCTAGAGCGATCAGGTTAGGGAGAGCCTCTGTGGATCGGTTTCTCGTCCCACCTTTCCATCCCTTTGTTCCCCACGCCACTGGCTTGTTGCCAGCACTCAGTTATTTGTTCATTCTGAATTTGTGTTGCTTCCTTGTGAACATTTAATCTGTTCCTCTATCCCCCGTATTTCCTGTAAGTGGTTCCTACGAGCATTAACAAAAGTGTTTATTCATATCAGTGTACCATAGCTTCACAGGATGCCAGTGTTCTGGAGACGATGAGATTACAGACTGCCGAATAAGGTTTAAGACTTCTTTGCAGCTCTGTCTGTCCTTAGACTATATTTCACTAAGGATGTATAGTCCATTCTGTTTCTTTTTTCCTGTATGTTTATATCACCAACTTTACATAAAGTCAGGTTCATTTGTTTCTGTTAATAGTTTTTAGGGACTGTTTAAGTCAAAGCTATATAACAAGGTATATGCAGAAAAATCTTGCTTCTGTGTCCCCTTCATCCTATTCTATTCTTCCTCCTATTGATGACTATTATTTTTTAATGTTTGTTTATTTTTGAGACAGAGAGTGATCGATCACGAGCACGGGAGGGGCAGAGAGAGAGGGAGACACAGAATCTGAAGCAGGCTGCAGGCTCTGAGCTGTCAGCACAGAGCCCAACGCAGGGCTCAAGCCCATGAATGTGAGATCATGACCTGAGCCCCCCAGGAACCCCTATTGGTGACTGTTTTTATTAACTTTTGGTTGTATCCTAACAGTATTTCTTCCTTCCTTCCTTCTTTTTTTTTTTTTTGCAAACATATTAAAATATGTATGTTCTTACTGTCTTTTAAGGGCTGCATACTAAACATGCTGTTATACATCTTATTCTTTTTTTCCTTAATATAGCTTGAAGATCGTTTCCCATCAGCATATAGAGATCTTTCACATTCATTCCACAATGCTTAGTACTCCATTTGGGAGTGTACTTACTATGGTTTCTTCAACCAGGCCCTGTTAGGGACATCTGCGTTGTTACTGGACTTTTGCTGTTACAGATAATGCCAGTGAATACCCTGGCACCTAAGGAATTTCACATTTTGTCCAGTGAATCTCTAACAAAGATTCCTTGGAGTGGGGTTGCTGGGTGAAAGGGTAAATGCATCTGGAACCTTTCTGGATATCACCATATTCCTCTGTGCAGTCCCTCAGCAGGATGTCACAGTGTCAGTTCTCTGTCACCTCCCCGGACACTTTGTTGTTGAGCTGTTGGATTTATGGCAGTCCAGTGGGAACAGTGTCTCAGGGAAATTTCAAATACATCTCTCTAATTTGAAGAAAGTTGTCTATCTGTATGTTTTTAGGAGCCATTAAAATTTTTGCTTCTGTGACTGTGTTTTACATTTTGGACATTTATTTTCCCATATTGTTGTGGGTCCTTCCACACCCCCCTAAATAAAATTCTTTTTTAAATTCAGAAATATTAGCCCCTTTGTCTTATGGTTGCATTTTTTTCCAGTTTGCCTTTACCTTTATTCTAGTGGAATTTGTTTTGTTTTTTGACAATCAAAAGTCTTTCATATACTTGGATTTTCCTTTTCTTTTTATTGCTTCTGGATTTTGAGTTTCAGCTAGGAAGATGGTTTTCGTCCAAGTTATAAAGGAATTCTCACGTTTTCTTCTGTTACTTTCACAATTTCATGTTTTATACTTAGGTCTCTGGTCTATTTGGTGTTTATTCTAATGTAGCGTGGAGTGTGGATCCGATTTTATCTTTTTCCAAAGGTCTATCCAGTTGTCCCCATATCTACCACTGATTTGAGAGTTGAGTCCAATTCTGGACTTTTCCATTCTATTCGTCTGGTCATGTAGAAGTATCACAGTGCATGATTATTTTAATGTTTTAATTATAAGTGCCCAAATACTTTGCTACTTTACTTTTTGATTAGAACTAGGTAATAGCAATGACAGCTCACGTCGCCGCGTCCCCCACTACCAACACCAGATGGAGCACATGTGATACTTCGGTGTCACCGTGCGTGACGCAGGTGCTCTATGGTCCTCTATTGGTGAAGAGAGTGCTGACCCAGGAGTCCGGGAACAAACTCCGCTTTTAGCACCGCTACTCAGCAAGTCACTACTCTCTCTAGCCTATTTTCTCATCAGTTAATAAATAAAAGGAGTTGGGCAGGCTGGTCATCAGGGTTGTGTCTGAATCTGATCGGTGCCGACCTGGTCAGAGCATCGCCACCTTGCGGTCATTCAGTCTGCTTTAATCCCCCTGTGTCTCGTCCTTTTACTGTTTTCATGATCAAAAGTTTTCTTCTTCTGTTCTGGATCCTGGTTCTGTCATCTTTTTTGTAGGTTTCTCTTTGTTCCAGCATTTTCTTCTCTCCCAGATTTCTTTTATTAGCCTGCATTTCTTTCTGCTGATTAAGCAAGGATTGCCATTGTTTGGCTGCTCAGCTTCCACTGACCTCAGTGGGGAAAATTACATGCAGTAAATGGGAATTCTTTTCTCCCCCGGCAGAGAATTTTTTTAAAAACACAAAACCCCAAAACTAGCTGCCGACTGTAAGGCTGTTCTTCAGCTGTACAGAGAACAGATGGAAGAAAGCTGCATAGGGTCTAAAGAAATCAGATGGGACCATGAGCCCTAAGAGTTGGGGTTTCCCTGTGTTTTCCAATACCCATCCTTCAAGAGATCAGGAAAGAAGGTGAAGAGAAAGAACAGCAAAACTGTGGAAAGAGCCCATTGAGTAACCATGTTACATGTAAACTGAGAAAGGTTATGATGATTTAAAGCACATCAAAGTCTTGACCAAATGCAAACACATATCTTATTTATTCTAAATAGAATTCAGAGGAATTTTTAAAAATTTTTTAATGTTTATTTAGTTTTGAGAGAGAGAGACAGAATGTGAGTGGGAGAAGATCAGAGAGAGAGGGAAACACAGAATCCAAAGCAGGCTCCAGGCTCTGAGTTGTCAGCACAGAGCCCAACACGGAGCTCGAACCCACGAACTGCGAGATCATGACCTGAGCCAAAGTCGGAAGCTTAACTGAGCCACCCAGGCGCCCCATAGGAAATTCATAAACTCCTGATTGCTGCTAAGTAGAGGAACCTTAAAAATACTAAGTCTGAAAAACAACCTGAAAGAAACATTTTAAAGTGGAAAACAAAGAACCAATGTCATATGGCAGTAGACGTCCTTCAGGAATAAACGTCAGGAAAAAGAAGTCCAAGGAAGTGTTGCTGCAGATAGAATGTTCTGATGGTCAGTAAGGGAGGTGTAACAGATTTAAAGGGAAGGATTGTATATGAAAGCTCAATGTCCAAAACAGCCTGCAAGTTTTTTTTTTTTTTTCTTAAAGATGGAGTTAGTTTCTTGAACACCAGTGGTACAAATAAATACTGTGGTTTGTTCTGAAAACCCCCACCACTAGGAGGAGTTCTTCAAGGTTAGACTACTGACAAGACCATCGCATTTTATTCTGAGTACTGGCAATGGTAAGGGGGAAGACTGTGTGCGGGGCAAAGAAGCACTTCTGCGGGCCCAGGCTGGCACCCCCACACGCCTAGCCAAGGAGCGCTCCCCACCCAGACTCTGACAGAGTTCAGGCCCTACCCTGATAACTCTGTTTCGTCACTTGTTAGGTATTGGAGGAAAAATTAAATTCTGCCTGAGAAAGGTGACTTCAGGGTTTCAATGTGTAGAGTCAGACAGGGTGAGTTTAGTGAAAGTTGAGAATCATCGGTATTTGATACAGTCTGTTTTTCTTGGAAAAATCATTGCAATTTGGAATGAAGCCATAGAAGTGTGGTTTTGTCTGTGTGTGGTTTTATTTTGTTTTCCTTTATAAGATTTCATTTTGTTTGGGCACTAGAGCCATAGAAAGAAGAAATTCTTGAAAGAGGCTTGTTTCAGGGACGCCTGGTGGCTCTAGTCGGTTAAGTGTCCAGCTCTTGATTTCTACTCAGGTCATGATCTCATGGTTTGTGAGTTCAAGCCCCACATCAGGCTCTGCACTGACAGCATGGAGCCCTTGGGATTCTCTCTCTCTCCGCTGTTTCTGCCCCTAACCTGCTCAATTTCTCTCCCTCTCTCTCAAAATAAATTTTAAAAACTTAAATTAAAAAAAAAAGAGTCTAGTTTAAAAAATTGTGCTTCCCCAACAAGATAGGACAGTGTCTACAGTCATACTGTAGAATGACTACATACTCATATGTTTTCAGAATAAACATCCCCAGTCCAACCTCCACATCCCCAATTTGACGTTTTAACATACTTGCTTTACTGTTTCCAGTGAGAGCTAGAAGGAGAGTTTTGTATTCTCAAACATGCATTTTAATTTCTCATCCCCACAAACTTGGAATATGTATTTAATACTTGAGGTGTTAATGTAAACTTTGGAGTTTTGGACACCCTCCTGGCTCAGTCAGCAGAATGTGCGATTCTTAATCTTGGGGTTGTAGGTTCAAGCCCCACATTGGGTGTGAAGATTACTTAAAAATAAAGTCACTATTAAAGGGGTGCCTGGGTGCCTCATTTGGTTAAGCATCTCACTCTCAATTTCAGCTCAGGTCATGATCTCAGACTTGTGGGATTGAGCCCTGTGTCAGGCGCGCTCTCTCTCTCTCTCTCTCTCTCTCTCTCTCTCTCTCTCTCTGTCTTTTTCTCTCTTTTTCAAATAAATAAACATTAAAAAAATTTTTTAGGACTGCTGGAGTGGCTCAGTCAAGTATCTGACTTCGGCTCAGGTCATGACCTCACAGCTCATGAGTTCAAGCCCCGAGTCGGGCTCTTTGCTGGCAGCTCAGGGCCTGGAGCCTGCTTCTGATCTGTGTCTCCCTCTCTCTCTGCCCTTCTCCTTACATACTGTCTCTGTCTCTGTCTCTCTCTCTCTCTCTCTCTCTCTCTCTCTCTCTCTCAGAAATAAGTCAATATATTTTTAAAACTTAAAATTTTTTTTTAAATTTTAAAATAAATGAAAATAAAATTTGGAGTTTTGCTTAAAGCTTGGACTATGTATTTAATTTCTCATCCCCTCCCTCCCCATCTCAAACCTTGAAATGGAAAAACAAAATGTTGTTTATTCAAGGTAACTTTATACACAGCTATTCAGGAAAAAAATATATATATATCCATTAGACAATATTCACTATATGTAGATTGCTTATTTACAAAATGGTTAAGTTATTGACAAACATACGATCCACATAGGTAAAATGTTCTGTACATTAAAGTTAGGTACAATAGCTACTAAATAGATCACTGTTATATCATTTTTTAAAAATAAGTTCCAGTCAAGCACATGGGCTGAGTAGTTCCTGAATAAAAATCAAAATCAGCTACCTGTTGCCATTTAATATATTTCATCACATGAAGAAAAACAAAAGATGGCGTTCCATAGGAAGCATGGAAAACCAGCTAAAAAGCAAATCACAGTATTTAGAACAGTTCTTCAGGTGGGGGTGGCAGGGAGTCACTGAAGGCTTCGCCAGAGTCAAGGGGAATAGAGAACTCCTGACCCTGGATCTCACTGGTGGAATGTTCCTGGATTCCCATGAAATCTCCTGGTGCCAGGGACAAGTGAAATGAGTCAGGAGGAGGGGGAAATGATTGTTCAGACTCAGGATTATAATCTTCACAGACTTGATTGAGACAGTCCAGAGACGGTGGGAGGTTGGTGAAATCATTTGGAAGAGGAGATAGAACTGTCACTGCGGGCTTGTCGGATTGGTCCCCCCCCTGTCCTTCCAGATCAAGAAGTGAGGAAGGTGGTGGATAGTCTGCGTCATCTGAAGAAGAAAGAGCAGTACCGATTGTTGACCCCCCAGCGCTCTCCTCTGATGTGCCATTTACCTGATCTTTTATTTTCTCCGTTTTGGCATTGTTGGAATCTCCAACATGGTCACTCGATTCGAACAACTTGATTTCTAAGTCATCTGCTAAGAGTGTGTTTTTGTTTGGTTTCCAGTGCATAAGTGAAACAATTGATGTCCTTTTTGTGGGTGCTTCGTTTTCTCTAAAGTTATCCAAGTATATGTCGGGGGTTTCACCATCGGCAAATGGAGACCTACCTGCCCAATTCTGATCATTTGAAACTGGTTTTCTCAAGCATTTCCATAGTACAATCATGACTATAGCTACAAACATAGAAGTCAGAATTACACCCACTAATATGGCAGCTATCAAATTGGAATTGGTGTCACGTGGGTGATTTGTGTTACTGGTAGTTTCAAAGATGAATCCTGGGGTGAACCTCTGTGGCCTTTGGACCGTTGTTGTTGGTTGCATAGCTGGATTATGAACAGTTCGTGGTATTGGTGTTCCAGAAGAGGTATGGCTAGATGATGGTTGTTGAGTGGAAGTAGAAAGAAGTGGCGGCAGTTGTTTGGGAGAAGTATGGGCAGACGGTGGTAGAGAAGTACCACCAGAAGTAAGCACAGGTGGTACTGTTGGTTGGGAGGAGGCATTGGCCGTTGGTATTTGTTGTCTGGTGATGTTAAAGGCAAGTGGTTGCCCAGCAGAAGTGTGCACTGCTGGTTTTTCAGACGAAGCATCGACAGCTGGTGTTGACTGTCCAGCAGCAACTTTAGCAGTTGATGTTGGCTGTGCTGAAGAAACATGGTTGAATTCTGTTGGTTGACTCAAAGGATTTCCTGTTGTGTTGTGAGAATTAGCTGAGACAAATGGCGTTGAGGTTCTTAATACAGTAGGCTCTGTTGTAATTTCTTCTGCCTCTAAGAGAAATAGATCATTGAGGTGTCCACAAAACAAAATTAAGATGAAATCCTTGGGATCCATTTCAGAACGTTTTTTTTCTATCAGTGGTTTTATAATGAAAGAAAGAAAGACAGGTATTATTTGGCGTTTAGCACAAAGTAGGTAGGTGCTTAATAAGAATTTATTGTTTCTAACTGAGGCTTCATACACTATAGTGGGAATAACTCTTGAATACATCCTAACGTAGCCATACAACATCTGGACCTCCCAGGCCACCATCTCTCTTCATTCTTTCATAAGGTCTGTACTTGGCCCTGCTACCCCTTTAGCTTCATTACTGTATGGTCCTTCATTTCACAGTCATACTTCTTAAATACGTAGGCTCTGTGTGCCGGTTCCATATGCTCTCTACTTTTTTCTTCCTTACTACTGGAAATATTCCAATCCTGTTGCTTGGGAGGACACCAGTAATCATCTATTACCTAATCCAACAGTCTTTTTCTTTCCTTCCTCTCTTGACCACATTTGACACTATTGACTATGCCTTCACTGCTATTCAGGTAGCTCTTTGTGCTATCCTTCCTCTCATGTTATTCTCACTAGCTCCTGTTTTCCTCTTCTCAAACGTGGGTACTCGTCTTCAGTCCTCACTTGTACCTGCTTTCCTTTGATCCTGAATCTATAAAACTTCACCTGTATACCATAACTCCCAAACCTGCAGTCCAGCCTAAATCTCCTGAATTCCAATTGCATTTCCATGACTTCTTGGCTAACGTCTCCATGTATATATACTACTGTCAGCAAATTTAACTTACTTAAAACAATTCATCTTCATCATCTTCATGTCAAAACTGGCTCCTCTCTTCTCTGTTTTCATTAATGGTACCACCTTTGTTAAGTTCTTTATGCACAGAGTCTAACGTGTTAGTAGTCTCTGCAGCATCCTCTGAGCCTAGCACTGTGTCACTACGTTAGGATCTCATGCTCTTAAAGGAGTCCACCCCACTCAGAATCCTAAGTGATCTCTGAATCTGATTGGGTCAGTTCTGTCCAGTTGGCTAATGTTGCCTTGCCAATGCTTTTATTCATTTATCAATGAACACTATCTTTGTGTCAGGCCTGTTCTAGGTTTGAGAGATACCCCTCCCCACCACCAAAATATAGTTTCTAGTGGTGGAAACAAGCAATAATTATAATAATATAATGCGTTTTCTCATAAATGTATGCAAGAGAGGCACAGAGGAACTGACATAGCCTGGGAGGTCTTCAGGGGAGGGGTTCTCAGAGACGTAAAACTCAAACTGAATATCGAAAGGTCTGTAAGAATGAATTAAGCAAATAAAATATTCCCGTCAGGGGAACAGCATATGGACACGGGAAGAGAAGGCACATGTGTGAGTTTGGCAGGCAGGGCTTTTTGTGGGATGTGGTAGATGGCGAAACTTGAAGAGTTAAGTTCCTGGTCTACTTCCAGCATGTAACTCTCCATCTAACCGCGAGAACGAGGCATTTTGTCCCTTCTGCTCTCAGTTGTCTTCCCTCTAAAGCGAGGACTTACACCAAGATCGTTTTCAGCACTAGGTGTAAGCACCTGTCTTGTATGTCATGTTTGGTTGTTTCCTAACATTAGGGAAAGGAACATCTCAGGGTGTTAGATCCTGGTATATATGGTTAGAAACTATAGTTTTTCAGGGCGCCTGGGTGGCTCAGTTGGTTAAGAGGCCGACTTCAGCTCAGCTCATGATCTCACAGCTCAAAGGCTTGTGAGTTTGAGTCCCTCATCAGGCTCTGTGCTGACAGTTCAGAGCCTGGAGACTGCTTGGGATTCTGTGTCTCCCTCTCTCTCTGCCCCCTAACCCCCCACACACACTCTGTCTGTCTCAAAAATAATAAACATCAAACAAATTTTTTTAAAGAAACTATAATTTTTCTATGAGTTCTAGGCCAACCAGAGATGTGATGTTCTATGCAAACTGCAAAAACAGAAGAGGAACTCCCTGACGTTTTGCAGATAAATAACTTTTCAGCATATTGGAAGTTTTCATTGCTTACTCCTCTATCACTTAGTACATACACAGTGATGGTAGATTGCCCTGTTTTAGTAGAAGACGTGATGTTTTCCCCTCTGTACGGTCTCGCCCTTTTTATTTTCTAATACTTCAAGCCTAAATGAAAAATGTTTGTCCTTCCCACTGTCCTGCACACTGCTGATGGGTTGATCTTAGAAACGTGTATCGACATGTCCTGCTCCCTTGCTTGCGGGATCCCCACTGCTGTCAGGACAGGAATCCTAAACTGAGTTTTTTCTGCCTTGAATTTAACCAGTCCCGAGTCCTCTCTCAAGACTGAAACTTTTCATTCACCCCAATGCACCTCTTCTATCCTATGTGCTCTCCAGACCAGGGCTTTTTTCCCCTAAATAGACACTTTCAACTACACTGTTTCTCACCTGCTTAGTGTATGTTCTCTCCCCCACCCTCTAAACCCAGACTCTTTTCACATTTGAACCTATATTCATTGGTCAGACATTAGCTTAAATCCCCCTTCTTTTTTTTTTTTTTTTTACTTTTATTTATCCATTTTGAGAGAGAGAGAGAGCATGCGCGCGTAAGTAGAGAGAAGGACACACAGAGAGAGAATCCCAACCAGGCTCCTCACTGTCACCACAGAGCCTGACATGGGCCACAGTCTCACGAATCATGAGATCATGATCTGACCCATAAGCAAGAGTTGGATGCTTAACCACCTGAGCCACCCAGGTGCCCCTGAAATCCCCTTCTTAAGCCAAGTTCTCTGTGACTGACCACAGTCCAGACAGATCAGCCATTCTCTGAATTCTCCTAGTTCTTGTTGTCTTTATGGTTCCTTAGAAAATTATTCATGTTCCCACCTCACTCACATCTTTATTTTCTTAAATAATTGTGTTTATTTCTTATTACTCTTAACTGATCACATTTTATTATCCCCACCTGCTCAAACAAGAACCTTGAAGAAGGCAGAAAAGAAACCAAGAAAAATATTTACCTAGAACATAGTCATTTAACTTTAAATGACTCTAAGAGGAAGATGGAGGAATCCTTGACTTTACAGATAAAGAGACAAATTCACATGTGTTTGCCCAGTGTTGGGGCACCTGGGGGTCGCAGTCGGTTAAGTGTCCAACTTCTGCTCATGGTTCGTTGGTTTGAGCACCGCATGGGGCTCTGTGCTGACAGCTCGGAGCCTGGAGCCTGCTTCGGATTCTGTGTCTCCCTCTCTCTGCCCCTCCCCCTGCTCACACTTTGTCTCTCTCTCAAAAATAAGTAAACACCTATAAAAATTATTAAAAAAAAAAAGTTTGCCCAGTGTTATGTCACTATTAGTGACAGATTGGCATTTGTACCATCGGATTCACAAGCACATGCTCCTTCTACTACCCTAAACCGCCTCAGGGTTTCCATTTTGACTCCTGTACAGCAAAGAGCCGTGTATGTTAGGAGCTTAGTAAATACCTGGCCCGTATTGGCTTCATGGCTCATTTCCTTTTCAATTTTTCACTCTTAATACTTCTGCCAGAACGTAGGCAGAGAAGATGAACTCTAAGTTATTAAATTATGCTTTTTATCCATTTTGCAAAGGGCTTAATAGGGAAAGAAATGGACACTTTTGGCATAAATATGGGGATTTGAATCGTTTCTAGATGGTTATCCACGCACAGTTCCCACTTGCTATTCTTACGGATTACCACCACCCCCAGAATAGTTATTCTTCAGAGTTTCACTTTGCTTTTTTAGAAAATGCCATCCAAAGCAATGGAAAATATAGGCTGTGAATTGGCTTCAGCCAGAAATGTTTCCTCTTTCGTGACTTCGCTTAAAGTGTTTTAAAAACCCACACGGTTCCTCTTTTCAATTAGCTGAAAAAGGCATTAGAGAAGGAAAAACCCCAAACAGGAACATAATTACAAGCCTGTCCTGGTTGGTAACGTCAATTTTGATAGGTTCGTAGCTTCTTTGGTCAATAGGAAGATCATAAGACTCTCAGCGTGTGAGATCTTCTGCTTGTCACTTAAGGATTGCAGCAATATCAAAACCAAATTCTATTTTTTACTTATCTTATCTCTTTCTCCCACTCTTCAGCTAGCTATCTCCCTCCTAGCATCTCCTACATCAGAATGTTAGATAGAATCTGTTAGAATTCTGCAGCAAATCAGAACAGTCCAGGAAAGAAAGAGTGGGATTTAAAAGAAGAATAAATAGTGGGCCTAATAGTGAAGAAACGGACTTTTTCTAATTCAGAGAAGTGAAGGCAGTTGTTACTACCAGTGCAGAAAGTTCTTTAACATAGGTAGTTTTGTAAAAAATACATAAACTAAAAAGGAGTGCAAAGAAATAAAAAAATAGCACCAAAGAGAAAAATAAAGCAAAAATTAAAGGAAGCAGCACATATATGGGAAAGGAGAAGGTCAATGGACTAGAGAAAGTTACGAAAAGCTGAAGAAAAAGTGGTGGTTATGTAACTAGCAGGAAAGGAGGGTACGTGATTAGAACGGGCGAAATGAGAAGAAAGCTGGGGGAGAAGATGGAAGTGGATGGAGAGAGCCCCACCAGCGCTGTCCTCTGTGGACACAGGGAGCGGGAAAGAGCTGCCTTCCCGATGGAGGACGGGGCTCCCCGTCTTCTCAGACTCCCTCATCCTTCACGTCATGTTCTCCTGTCTGTTCTACGTATCCTTAAGGTCCTTTTTAAAATTTTTTCCTGGCTCTATTCAGAAGCGTACCTGCTCACTATTTCAGAAGAACCCATGCACGTAGCATAGCATTTTTCTAAAAATCCCTTAGTCTGCTTCTCAGGCACATCCCAAATTTGTCCTGCCTTCATATGCCAGTGTCTTGCTCATTATTGTAGGGTGGCAACTTTGAGGTCAAAATCTGTGATTTTAGTCCTTTGCTTTTCCTGACTGTTTAAAAACATTTTAAAAGAGGAAGGAAGACATCATCTGTATTTTAACTAAGTATGTGCAGGCAGTTACAGTGAAGTAGGAGTCCTCATATATCAGACATGTTCTCATAAATACATATTTAGGGGCGCCTGGGCGGCTCAGTGGTTAAGTGACTGACTCTTGATTTCAGCTCACTACATGATCTCCTGGTTCCTGAGACTGAGTCCCAAGTTGGGCTCCCCGCTGACAGTGCAGAGCCTGCTTGGGTTTCTCTTTCTCCCTCTCTCTCTCTCTCTGCCCCTCCCTCATTCACGTCTCTCTCTAAATAAACTTCAAAAAAGAAAGTACAGTTAAAATTGATACCGTTGACTATGATAAGATCATTGTCATTTAAAGAGAATCATGGAAATTCGGAGAGCATATCCTAGAGAAAAAGTCAAGTCTAGGTAATAATTATAATACCTGAATTATTATGACTTTGATATTATTACTACCTTGATGTAATAAGTTACAATATAGACAGCTTAAAACTTATCAGTAGTGTATCTCCAGCTGGTTAAGTTATTAAATCATAAATGGAAGAAAACACCAATTCTGTGTCTTGAGGAAGACTGGCAAAGGAGATTAACCTTGAACTATAATAGGAAGTATTTGGTGACTTTTGTCAATCATAATAGCTATCATATACTGAGTACCCACTAAATGTTAGGTACTATCCTATTTTGATGAGCAAAGTAGTATTATTTTCATCTTATAGATGAAGAAACGGAGACACAGAAACGTGGGGTAACTGGCCAAAGTGTCACAGTTGTAAATCGAGGCCTCGTGTACCAGAGCCGTTTCCTTCTGCTGGGAGTCACTATATGTGCTGCTCTTTCATAGTAAAATTATGAAGCAGGAATGTTTGCTGAAGGAAGGAGACGTGGGATCTCCGAGAACATATATGTAAATAACTCCTGGAGGCCGTCTTGAGTAAATGGGAGGGAAAAACTACTGGAAAACCACTTAGTCCTCTGAGTCTATGAGGATTGATTGTGGGAGTTTTGCATGGCTATCCTGGAAGCTATCATATTTGAGGTGACTTTTAAAGGTTGGACATTGAAAGGCATCGTATTTATATTTAACAAATTTGAACTTATTCAGAATTCAGAATTTCCTTCTAAGTAGAGTTACATAGGAATTAGTTGAAAAACCCAAGTACTATTTTTTAAAATTTTTTAACATTTATTCCTTTTTTGAGAGAGAGAGAGAGACAGTGTAAGCCGGGGAAGGACAGAGAGAGAAGGAGACACAGAATCAGAAGCAGGCTCCAGGCTCTGAGCTGTCAGCACAGAGCCCGACACAGGGCTCGAACCCACGAGCTGTGAGATCATGACCAGAGCCCCAGTCAGATGCTTCACCAACTGAGCCACCCAGGAGCCCCCATGTTTATTTGTTTTTGAGAGAGAGAGAAAGAGCAGGGGAGGTGTAGGGAGAGAGGGGAACAGAGGATCTGAAGCAGACCCTGCGCTGACAGCGGAGAGCCCGACACTAAACCGACTGAACCACCCAGGCGCCCCTTTGATAATTTATTTAACAAGTTAATGATAAAAAGTTTCACGTCCTCTACACCTAGAGGGTCCATGTGACTGTGATAGGCAAGTAAAATGAGGGGGCTAAAATAAACATTGACACTAACTTTTCTAAGAAATTTACCTCAGTTCAGTGATTGAACCCTCCTACACGTCCAGTACTGTGCTGGAGAATCTCATGCCCTGATGCAGGGCTCGAACCCACCATCTGTGAGATCAGGACCTGAGCCGAAGTCAGACACTTAACCGACTGAGCCACCCAGGCGCCCCATAAACTCACAAGTACTATTGAACTGACCCTTTAAAATTATAGAGAGACAAGTCTTGTCTAAAAAAAAGAGATAAAAATCTTTATTTTCTAACTTATGTGATAATTACTTAGAAAAAACTCAAAGTGGACTTCTATAAGGGAAAGTCATAACTATTTATGAAATGTTGAAATAGAGTGTCACCCACTATGAATTCATTCTGTGATATTACAAGTCTACATAAACTAAACTCTTTGCAATTTTTGTTTGGAGGATATTTACTTTGTAACTGCCCAGTTTACTCACAGAATAGGCATGCTATATGCACATTAACAATATTCTATTATTTATCCTGTGAGTGTCTTTTCCTGTATCTATCTATACTTACTAAAGGCTCAGATGATAATGTGTGGCATAAATATGTAGATGATATGAATACATGTACACACATGTGTCAAAACAGTTTTGTCTTAACTTTAAAAATGAGCCAATAAAATTCTTATTACTGAGATATAAATTAAAAATTATTACTTATATAAAATTCTATTTGTCTAAAAAACTAAGTAAGGCATATGGAATAATGATAATTGAGTATCTCCTCTAATCTCCTTTGCTTTCTTTTTAAATTAAGTAAAGGGGAAGATGACCATTTTTACCATGGGAACTAAAGGGGATTAAAAAATAATTTAAATATGTGGGTTATGTTACATATAGGAAAACTTTCTAAGAAGCAAGTTAGAATTTTTAACAGTTGGTTTTTAGGGCATATCCAGTGCATTCTAGTTTTACTTCTAACCCTTAGTTTTGTCCACCATGTTTATAAGTTTCTGTCTTTTAATTACAGAACTAAGGCTAACTAACCATTGTGATTGAATAAATCTAAAAGGGCTCCTATTATACAAACCTAGCTAACAGTTTTCTCCAAAGCCAGCTCAACACCGAACATTTTTAATACCATGCAATGAAATTACAAAACTGTTATAGACATCTTTAGACTAGCAGAGTTTGTTTAAAACGCTAACAACATTTTAGTTTTAAAAATAAATTTTATATAAAACAAAGATCAAACCAGATTGCATGTGTGAAAGTTTTCTTACCTCAGCTGTTAACTTCTTTTTGCAGAATGCTAAGTTTTCATTCTAACTGGACATTTTGGTGATTTGGCTAAGAAGGCAAAAGGGGTGGTTCAGTTCAGATTAAAAATGGTCCTGTAGCAAACTGAACTGCTTTCTGTAGCAAAAGAGGAAGTTGATGGATAGTTGGTTCAGGAAGTGCAATAAGCCACAGAATGACTAAGAGAGCCACTACTTTAACAGACTTTATTTTGAAACATGATTTGCAGCTCTATGATTTGAATGCTTTTAATTAATATTGGTAAGTAAGCATTTGAGACTCTCTAGTAATGTGATTATATAATTTAAATATTTAGAATAGAACTTTAGCGGAAACTCACACATTCTAAGGAAAAACTACCTAGGCACTTTACATTTAATCCTGGTTATTACCCAAAGTGAGATTTCTTTTCGTAAGAAGCAAGTGTTGTGTTCTGTTTCCTTGATCACCTTTTGCAAGTTGCTGTGCTTCTGTGTCATCATTTCCTTCTCCGGAGGAATATGTCTCCTCTGGAGCTGTTGTGAAGATTAAACAAGATAACGTGTCTAAATGCCTGACACACTGCAGGTGTCCAGTAAGTGTTAACCTTATTTCCTTCTATATAATTTAGACAAAGCCCAGGTAAGCTTATAATCTAATATTTTTGGACCAAATACTTAGTGATTTTGGAGTTCAAGTGCACAACTCTTTGTTACCCACAAAGTAGGTACTTCTCAGTGGAAGGTAGACTAAATTGGGAATCATTACTTAAATAAATTAAGCAAAGTATATTGAAAAGAGAATGCATCAGTCTGAATAAAAATTTTCTTTGGACAAGTCACCTTATAGCCTCTTTCCTCATCTGAAAAAGGGAGATCATAATTCCTAACTTGTAAATCTGTTACAGGATTAAATGTAAAGTGCCTAGGATGGCACCTGGTACAGTAAGGATTAATCCATACCCTGCCTTTTCCTGTTCGCTGCAGAGGATCCCAGAATGTTAAGACCACGTTCTTAACGTCAAGATTACTTATAACCTGGTACATAATTTCTGTTTTTAAGGGGTCCTACTATAAAGCAGAATATAATCAAAGCACTAAACTTTTGATTCATCACTATTTTAAAATCCCTGAATTAAGCATGTGGACCATAATATCCAGGTGTCAAAAACAAAAATGTCTTTGTTCAAAAATCACTTTTAAAATTTAAACTCAAAACATATCTTAATGCATCGTGTTTGAGCACTGCCAAGTTTGAAGAGGAGCCACTTTGGTTTGTTGATGAGCTGTCATTGGATAGCGTCATTCCGAGGGTGTGAATTTAGTGAGGGAGTGATGAATGGATGGTAGGTATCCCTCCCAGAGAGGCTTTCTGTTTTGTCAGAAATTGCTTGACCTGTATGTTGAGTATGAAGCAGTTACCTAGTTAATGTCTTAGTCTTAGAGGGGTGCTGGTCTGTTGCAGGGTCCTCTGACAAGTAGTTGTGACCCCGGATTCAAGGCGCTCTTGGCGTTTCCACTCGTTGTTGGAGTACACAGTCTCACACTATTAATCTGTGGAGCTCTGCTCAATTTCTGTGCCAGTCTGGTCCTTTGGGCCCCTCAGAAGGGGACCTGATGTCACCATGACTGGCATGAGTGTTCTCTTGCTTTCCCTTTTTCCTTTCTTGACCTTTAGCTTTATCTAGAATAATATGGTTATAATTTTTTAACACATGGCAGTAAATTGATCGTAAAATTGATACTTTGGTTTTTTTCCCTCTCATTTTAAAATGTGACCTAGATCTTTAGAGCCATGATACCTGTAAGAAGTGAATTCGGTGGCTAAGAGCAGCATCACCTAGGGAATTAATGAAAAAATTACCAGTGCCTGGAGGCCACCCCATTGCAACTGAATCAGAAAGAGAGGGTGGGAGTTAAGTATTGGCTAGTTTTAAAAACTCTCCAGATGATTCTGATACACAGTCAAGATGAGAATCACTAACCTAAAAGAATATCATACTTGGCAAAAATATATAAACTATTTTCTTAAATGGCTAGCATAGTATCTCAAATAAATATTCAATAAAGGATGATATTTTTTTTTAATTTAGCTTGGTCTTTAGTTAGTATGCCCTGATCAATTTTAGTAGTTGGAAAGTCTCTCAAACCAACTTTTGTAATACATTTAGCTGAAGGTGGAAGTCTTGATTCAAGCGTAAGTTATTATTTTACTTGAACCCAATTTCGTGAAAGGTTAAACAATTACTGGAGTATCCTGTTTTCCAAATTAGAGTAAACACATACACATCTTTCCTTTGCTCACGTCACATCAGATAGAAAAAAAAATAAGTGAAATTAAATACATAAATAGATAAATTAAATGGATTATTTGTTAGGCCACTTGCATCCTTGAAGTCAGAAAATTAATCACCCTTTGGATATTTGCTATAAATATTCCAATAAGCAGTATTTATAGAATGGAGTTACATTGCCCTTAAGATATGCTGTGCATTTACACTTGGCCTTGTTGGTGGCTACAGTCTCATCTGTTTCAGTGGGGCGCTATTTCTTATTGAAATGTTTACAGTGTGTTCCCTAAGATAATAAAATGAATACAAACAATATATGTAGTCAGTTTTATTCTAATGAGTCTTAATTTATGATACAAAATTAAAAGTTTTAATTAAATATTTTTAGTAGAAAAACACTTTCTTTTGTGTGCCATGCATAGAGATGAAAACATCTCGCATAAAATTAGCTGTGTTGATACATGAGCTGGTGCAGATTCCGTCGCATTCGGCAGAAGCACCGTTAAACTATAGTTCAACTCTGTGCGTTAGGAATTTGGCTTCTGTTAGATGTTGAAGCAGATACTTGTCTCTAAGGACACACAAAACTCTTCAAAGTTTAATTACATTCAGACAACGATCATCTAACTACTGTGGCTGAATAGGAAATACTTAATTGTTCCCTTCTACCTCCATTAATTAGTCAATTCCTCCAACTCATCTTTAAAACCTTCTTCACTTTCTTGGGTGTTTCATTATTTACTTTTTAAAATATTCAGTGTCAGAATACAAGTGCACAGTTTAAGAACTGGAGAAGGTGAGCTGACTTCTCCCCTTCTCACCTGCTTGATTCTAAATTGCAAACACCGTGTCAACGCATTTTAGACCGCCAGACCAACTTGTCGGCGTTAAAGATCACAGTGATATCATTTTTACTTCATAAGCTTTCTCATTGCTGCTTTGCATTTGTGTCTACTAAAGCTGCTGTTAGTTAGTGAGTTTTTCAGTTCCTCCTTCATCTTTTCTTTCCCTTGTAGCTATGAGAGTCCCCGTGGATTGCATCATGAGGTTGGGCCCTGTGAGCTGTTGTGCTCTTTTCCAAGTGTCTGATTCAGCAGGCCATAGACCGCTGCTTGCCAGAAAATCACCGTTCGTTCTCGGCTGACGCTTGCCTACTTGTTTTGATCTTCTGAGAGACGAGACTTTGTTTGCCAGAACTACAGTTGAAAGAAATAGGAGGGTGCAGATAAGAAAAAGCACTGCAATTATAATTAAGCAAATTAGCATAGCCATTTTGTTGTTGTTTTCCTCACAGACGCCTTTTTTGAAAATTTCATGGTGACTTTTGCTTGCGTTTTCGATGCTCTGTACTGTCGGAGAACTGTTCCTGAGGACAGAAGGTATATAAGTCTCCAATTCTGACTTCGGAGTTAGAGAGAGGATGGGAGAGGACGTTGCTCCTTCAGTCCTGTTTGTAGAATCACCCTTTTTATCGACTGCAGAAGGGGTAGGGTTTGTGTTCATGTTTTCCTCTTGGTTTCTGCCCGTCTTATTTTGAATATCTGGATCCCAGACAGTACTGTTAGCCCACAGATGGGTATGGTTTGCTTTTGTCCCAGGACACAAAGAACAAACTATTGTCATCACAAAGGCAAGATGCAGGTAATGTCCTGCGTGCTCCATGTCCGTGAGGAGGCTGGTAATCTGTTGGGACAGCAAGATAAGCTGTTAATTTGTGAAAGAATAATGGTTCCTACTTTTCATGATTGTAGTTAAAAGGGGGACAGCTGATACCTTACAAGTAAGCTCCACACTCATGCCTAATATTTGCTATCCTGTTTGAATTCCTTCTCAACTGACTTTTCCTATTAGGTTATGTATAAAGAATCCATTTAATTTCTGTTATTCTTTTAAATGCTACAAGTTCGCATTATAAATTCCCTATGAATCATTTTAAACGGAACGCTGTGGTTTTGTACAGTTCCCCCCCTCTCGAGCATGCTGGACTTCAGCTTTGAGTCGACAACTTCTGCTTTTACTTTTCTGATTCCTCCTTCCCGCCCCCACCCCAACCCCAGCCATTTAAAGGTCTTTCTTGCAAAAACTCCTTACACTCTAACAAATGTGTCACCCATCTTCATATGGGCCTTGAGGTTTTGCTTTAAGTAGGAAAAGAACACGCAAATGGCTTTTTGGGTTTTTGTTTTAGAGTTGAAAAGGGGGAAGTGTGGTAGCCACCAAAGGAAAAGGATTTCAAATAGGAATTCAACATGTTCTTTAAAAAAAAAAAAAAAAGGAATTCAAGATGTTCTTTTCTCTTCCTGGGTGTTTATCTTGAAGCTTAGACGAAAGCTGGTACTTCGGGGGCGGGGGGCGCCTGGGTGGCTCAGTGGTTAAGCGTCCGACTTTGGCTCAGGTCATGATCTCACAGTTAGTGGGTTCAAGAGCTGCATCGGGCTCTCTGCTGTCAGTACAGAGCCTGCTACGGATTCTGTGTCCCCCACTCTCTCTTCCCCTCCCCCGCTCATGCTCTTTCTCTGTCTCAAAAATAAATAAACGTTAAAAAAATAAAAAAGGAAATCTACTCCTGGGTATTTGTGAAAGCACTTAATAGGGTGTTGGTTCCCTCTCTTCCCCTGCATATGCCCTGACTTCTTGTGGCTTTCTGAAGGCAAAGGCATGCCAGATTTTTCAGCCTAAAAATCTGGCATTACAGTGAAAAAGAGGCAGATTTCTTCTGAATAATCCCAAAAGTTAAACAAATGTATATACTTTTTTAAATCATCATTTATGCCCAGCATTTCTTCTTTGACTGTTTTGACACAGTTTTTTTTAACATACGTGACACAGGAAAATAGAGACCCCAGGATTGTGGGGATTCAGGCTGATGTGGGACGACAAGGCAGATCTTGAGTCTCAACATATAAATAAAAGAGATGAACTTTAGTTGTGGCTTCGGGCTCCTTGGAAGCCAGTGCAAAAGGAGGCCGACCAGTCTGTTCCTAATTCTCACCATCCACCCTACAATTGAAGATCGAACAGAGCCGACGTATCTGTTCCGGGCACTGATGAACCAGCAGGAAAGATGTTGTCACCGGTGTCCAGTTATCTCTGGTATAGTAACACTCTGTTTGGAGCCACGTTTGTTAAGAGTATCTTAGCATTTGCTTGAGATAACTGGAAGCGAAGCCTACTTTATTCTCCTGAGATTGACTCCATGGACTTGCCTGTTGAAGATCTTTATTTTATTGATGTTCTTCTCAAACCTGAATGTGCATGGGAGGTTTGTTTTTTCAAATGTGGATTCTGATTCTGTGGGTCTAAGAGGGACCTGAGATCCTGCATTTCTAACGTCCTCCCAAGTCAGACAGATGCAGCTGCTGGCCATGCTTTTCTGAGTTTTGAGGTTTTATAAGAAATAGTCGCTTGATGTCATTGGATAATATTTGGATGCTATCGATACACAGAAATTGAGAACAACAAATGTGATATGTTGTTAAGCAAAAGTAGCTTATAATAAACAAAGCTAAATGGCAACGAACCACTGACGTAAAATTTCCTAAAGGAAAATAAGGAGAATTAAGATTACTTTTTGGATTAGGATCTTCACTAGACAGTTGAAGGGTTTACACACTGCCTCCTATAAAATAGTGTTCCGCTTCAGTTTTTAAGTTGAATGACATCAGTCTTTGGATGCTCTACAATTCTTCCACAAAGAGAAATACTTTATTTCGGGTTAGCTAGTAATTTCCATCCTTTCATCCAGACTAGCCTTCTGCGTTCAGTGCTAAAATGATTTAAAGTGGGCTGTTCTCAGCTCATTAGTTCATTAACAGTGTCATACACATCACCGTATCTGTGCTCATTTTAGCCGCGCTTACCACGGGGGAGATAATAGGCCCGCTGTGGATTGTCTCCAGCCAGATGTACTGTCAGCCCCAAATAAACAAGCTGTTAACAAAATGAGACTTTCTCTTGCCCCTACAGATGCCTGAAAATAGAGGACTGTCTCTCTGTTCCTAATTTATGCCCTGGCAGCCAGGTTATGTTATCAAAAGTTCCCTTTATCTTGGGTCATTTTTAATAAAATTTACAGTGCCTGAGCATTAGGAATGAGAACTTTATTTTTTAAACTTTTTAAATAACAAGTAAAACTTTTCAATTCACTGTGGAGTCTAAACTCAGATCCTTTCTAATCTTAATAAAAACTCTATGTCGATGATAAATCTTTCAATTTGTAACTTAAATGTTAATAGGACAGAAAACAACAGCATATGTTTTTCAGTCTCTTATGGTTCTACTTTATTAGTAAGATTCTTAGGTATTATTTGAAAGCACTTCCTGGAACAGTAATCTGTACGCCGTTATGAGTAAGAAGGCATAAGAAAAGCCATATATATGACCTACCTTACAAATTCTTGGTCAGAATCTGATTTTACCCTGATTTTAATAAAAGCCACTTCTTTTCTTGTCTTGAAGCACAGCTTCCAAGTAACTTAAAGCAGAATAGACTTGGAGAATACGAACCTTAAAGTAAATCTGCAGTTAAAAAAAAGGATATGTACAGCTAGCTTTCCACTTTTAAAACCAAACCACAGATGACACATTTCCTTTCTGCTGCAACCAAAGCACATGTCACAGGGGGAAAAAAAATCCAACTTGTCCAGTTGGCCACTGGGATGACAGGAGGCTTTGTACAACTCATCCCCGCCTCCAGGGCAGGGAGGGCTTTCTGCCCCATGCCTTTGACCTTATGTTCCTATGTATATGCCTGCTGTGAATATGCCATTCAACAGGAGATGGAAAGATATTTTTCCTGCAGCATTAAAATCTTCTCTGGAAGTTTAATTTGTGCACCACAGACCGATTTGATGGCACGAATTAAGTAAGAGACCTGAAGTATTGGTCAGATAATAGAAACAGTGATGCATATAACCGACCTCTCAAATTGTGGAACCACAGCAAAGACTTGAGAAGATATCTAGTAAACTTAGATTATATGGGGCAGAATATACTTTAGTGTTGTTGAATATATACTCCCAAAGACACTCTCTCTCTCTCTCCCCTCTCCCTCTCTCTCCCCTCTCCCTCTCTCTCCTGTCTCTCTCTCTCCCTCTCTCTCTCTCTCTCTCCCTCTCTCTCTCTCCCTCTCTCTCTCTCCCTCTCCCTCTCTCTCCTCTCTCTCTCTCTCTCTCTCTCTCTCTCTCTCTCTCTCTCTCTCTCTCTCTCTCTCTCTCTCTCTCGCTTGCTCCTCGAAGGTCCAGTCATCACTTCATATTCAGTATATCTAAATGGACTTCATTTTCCCTCCAAAAGTGGCTGCCCCTCATATTCATGATAGCAACATTCTTTGTGATTTCAGAGCCTTGAAATACAGCAAGTCCTTTTAATTCAAGTCCTTCCTTTCAGCCCTGACCAGAACTTGGATCATGTTGGCTCTTCTTCCATATTCTTGAATTGGTTTCTTTTTTCCTTTTTGAACTGTCACCATAGCATTTAGATCCTTAGTAGGCCATACCTAAACATCTACAATACATTTTTTTTTTTTTACCACCCCCAACTTGTTCATGTATCTTGTATATGTCACTTCCTGTGATCATATCACTTCTTTCTTTAAGAATATAAAGTTGAATAACTCCCTAACGCCTATGGCACTGATTCTCTCTTTTTTTGTAAAGGTGAACTTTCCATTTTATTTGATTTTCTTTTTTAGTTTTTATTTAAATTTCCAGGTAACCTACAGGGTAATGTTAATTTCAGGTGATTCAGCACTTAGAACACCTGGTGCTCTGTCACAAAGGCGCTCCTTGATCCCCGCACCTGTTTAACCCTCCCCTCCCTGCCAGTGACCATCACTTTGCTCTCTGTAGTTAAGAGTTTTCTGGCGCACCTCTCTTTTTTCCCCTATGATGTTTTTTTTTTCTTTAAATTCCACATATGAGTGAAATCATATGGTATTTGTCTTTCTTCTGACCAACTTATTTCACTAAGCATAATACACTCTAGTTCTGTCCACATCATTGCAAATGATAAGTTTCATTGTTTTTATGGCTGAGTAATATTCTGTTGCAATATATGCCACCTCTTTATCCATTCATGGTCGATGAACATTTGGGCTCTTTCCATAATTTGGCTATTGTAGATAAGGCTGCTGTAAACATCAAATTAGTATTTCTGTATCCTTGGGATAAATACCTACTAGTGCCATTGTCCAGCTTTATCTCTTAAAACCTTGCTGAATCCTTCATTCCAGCTAAATTAGCTGACTGTTGCCTCAACACATCTAGTTATCTGTTTCTTTTCCTCTTCAGAGGCCTCTTTCAGGCCTCTCCATGAGGCCCTCCAATCCCTCCTCTTGTCGAATCCGAGGTTTCTCCTGCCCACTTTAGCCTCAGCATCTTCTGTGTTGCTTTCACTAGCTACCCAGTTTGTGTTCATATCTCCCTCTTCTGAACTTTTTCTCCACTCTTCATTTGATACGTTATCATGCACAACCTCATACCTTTTCTTTCATCTTAAAATATTTTATTCTGGGGCACTGGGTGGCTCAGTCATTTGAGTGTCCAACTCCATTTTGGTTGAGGTCATGATCTCAGGGTCTTGGGATCGAGCCCTGTGTCAGGCCTTGTGCACTTGGCATGGGGCCGGCTTGAGATTTTCTCCCTCTGCCCCTCTGCCCCTCCCTCTGTTCATTCATTCTCTCTCTCTCTCTCAACAATTATTTTAAAGTCATTTCACTTATATTTATATCTTATTTCCTCCCAAAAAGATTAAGAAAAAACCCTCTGAGGTAAGTAAGGATGTTTACCAGAGTCGCCAAGTATAGAACTTTGGGCCAAGTTAATGTTGCTCTCATTTGAAGGTCTAGTACTGTGGTCTTTACCTTGGCTGTTCTCACACTGATCAGCATTCTTTTGAATTGTAAGCAACTTATGACCTAATATGGCTTAATAAAAAAAAAATGGAATTTATTGGCTCACACAACTGAGTAGTCCAGGGATAAATGTGGTCTCAGGGAGGGTTTGTCTAGGCCTCTAGTGAAATGGCCCCAGTTTCTCCCTTCATCTCTCTGCTCCATGTCTTCAGTTTTTAGGCAGGCCTTTCTTCATATGTCAAGATAGGAGCTAACAACTCCCAGGGCAACGTGTTTTCTTGTTTCTGAACACCAGGAAAGAAAAAGGCTCGATTCCCAACTAAAGCTAAAGTCCCCGAACTGGGCCTCTTTGGCCCTCATTGTCCTGATTTGAGTCATATGATCATTGCTGAGCCACTGTAGTCTAGGTGGGGTAACCAATTGACCGAAGCCACCCAGACCACTCCAGGGCCCCGGGGGGCTCCTTCCCTCCCAGACAGCTCACCTGGGCAACTCCGTGGGCCTCGCGGCAGCGGGCAGCCCCCGCAGCCGCCTTCTGCTTGTCTGCGCCGTGCAGGTTTGTGGTTGCTCAGAAGTTTTTGAATTGGAGACTTGCCTCTTCCATTTTACTTCAACCTGACTTCTCAATGTCAAAAGAATAACTGATTTCAAAAGTGGACTTAGACTTCACATAATTGTTTTATATCAGTATTCTCTACAAAGCCTATCAGAAGATTAAAAGAATGAAATAGATTAGTAGCATCTGTATATTTATTCAGAACTCTCTTAACCATCTGTGCCCCTTTTTTGTCATCTTCCTTAGGTTTAAAACTGGTCAGATCAATGGCGATTTGCTGATATACCACGTCTTGCTGACTTTAAAGCCATATTATGCAAAGCCATATGAAATCGTAGTGGACCTTACCCATACCGGGCCCAGCAATCGCTTTAAAACGGACTTTCTCTCCAAGTGGTTTGTTGTTTTTCCTGGCTTTGCTTATGACAATGTCTCTGCAGTCTACATCTATAACTGTAACTCCTGGGTCAGAGAGTACACCAAGTATCACGAACGGCTGCTCACTGGCCTCAAAGGCAGCAAGAGGCTCATTTTCATAGACTCTCCTGGGAAACTGGCTGAGCACATAGAGCACGAACAACAGAAACTCCCCGCTGCCACGCTGGCTTTGGAAGAGGACCTGAAGGTGTTCCACAATGCTCTCAAGCTAGCGCACAAAGACACCAAGGTTTCTATTAAAGTAAGTGTCACTCCGCGTTAGGTACCTGGTTGGTTAGCTTTCTTGACTAACCAGACTGTGCTGGCCTTTCTAAGGTGTCCTCGTAGTGGTGTCAAACGTAAAGGAAGTCCAGGTGGAGGAAAGGCAAGCTCTCTGTCTTCGTGGAGGTCCTGTGGAAGCTAGGAGAGGCGTATACTTAATTATATTCAGGTTGGATTGGAAGCAGGAGAATGTTGTAGAGGGGCAGCTTGCCCAGAGGTAGAAAGGTGTGGAAGGTGGAAATTACCAAGTGAGGATTCTTCTGATTATTCCATGCTCTTTACAGAGTGGGAGGCATGAACCAAGATAAAATCCATAATTGTTCATAGGATTCTTGACCTTTTTTTAAAAAAAATTATTATTTTAAATGTTTTCAGTTTCTCAAGAGCATTTATCCCAATAACTGTTGAACCCATTTGAATATATAGTGGTGGTAACTCTTCCATAAATGGCAGACATGGTATTTGCTTGGTTGGTCGGTCGGTTGGTTTTCGGAGCCTCTTACAACTCTATGTGTCGGGATTTAATCCTTCTTCACTCTACCCTCCCTCACCGTCGCTTCCCAGGTTGGTTCTACTGCTGTTCAAGTAACCTCCGCAGAGCGAACAAAAGTCCTGGGACAGTCGGTCTTTCTAAATGACATCTATTACGCTTCGGAAATCGAAGAGATCTGCCTGGTGGACGAGAACCAGTTTACCCTGACCATTGCCAACCAGGGCACGCCGCTCACCTTCATGCACCAGGAGTGCGAAGCCATCGTCCAGTCTATCATTCACATCCGGACGCGCTGGGAGCTGTCGCAGCCTGACTCCATCCCCCAGCACACCAAGATTCGGCCCAAAGACGTCCCCGGGACCCTGCTCAATATTGCATTACTTAATTTAGGCAGTTCAGACCCTAGTTTACGGTAGGTTTTTTAAAAATTCTTTCCAACTGTCTTCAGGGTTTGTTGCTTTTAGAATGAGACCACTTCATACGCTTTTAAAACAGCCTTTACCTAAATACTCTGCATTGTGAGGTGTGCTGTGTTGGTTAGCCAGGCTACCTCATCAGCTTGTGGGGCGTCCGTGTGAACTGTGAATTCCGAACAGGGTGATTCACACTAACCCAATATATGTTCTTTCTCCAGGAAACTTTCATCTGAAACAGACTAGATAGCACTTTTGTTGTTTTGGGTCCCCCCCCACCCCCCCCCCCCCAAAAAAAAAAAAAAAGCCTTTGTAAAAAAAAAAAAATTCTACTCCTAACTTTCTCCTTCTCTGAATCTTCTAATTATGTTTTCCCCTGTTCCAAAGTATATCCCTGTTAAGTTTCCTCAAGTCAAATTAGATTATCATTGTTTGACAAAGGAGGGCTTAATGTTCAGTAACTCAAACAGTAATACTGCTACTTTTCCCTATGTGACTTTAATAAAATTCCTGAAAGATGTCTTAAGACTAATGCAGATGTTTTCTGACAGTGTGTAATTGGTTCTATTTAGGCTTAAATATCTGAATGTGAATGAGGAATGGGCATGACCTGTGGGGTCAGTAGATTTGGTTTAAATCTTGATCTGCTACTATGTATGACTTTGGGCAAGATCCTAAAGTACTCTGGGCTCTAATTTCCTCATTTTCAAAATAAAGGGAACAATGCCTTCCCTATTATATACCTGCAAAGGCTTAATTGATTGGGTGTGCGGTAGTATATTTCAGCACCTACCAGTCTGTGCTCAGTAAGTATTACTGCCTCCCAGCCTCCCCCCCCCCCCCCCCCCCCCCCCCCCCCCCCCCCCCCCCCCCCCCCCCCCCCCCCCCCCCCCCCCCCCCCCCCCCCCCCCCCCCCCCCCCGCCGCCCCGGGCCAATGTCTCTTTGCACTCCTTCCCTCCTTTCGCCCCTCTGCTTTTCATGGTAGTATAATTCTTTGTCCCAGGTTCCTCAGGCCTGTCAAAATTTTTACAGATATAAATCCTTAGCTCGAGAAAATCTTCCTAGAGTATAATGTAGCCCAGTTTTATAAGTGGGCCTTTTAGGATTCCTGATTCTTAAATAAAGGAGGAAAAAATACCAAGATTTCTCTACCTGGACGGGGCCTCTTGAAGTCCCTGAACTCCCAGAAACTATATGTAAAATTGTGTGTATGTTTAGCGTTCATTATCTGCAGGGAGCCTGTGACGCCTACCCCCAGTTTGAGAAAGCCCTGTTCTTTATAGCTGTTGAAAATGTACAAGAATAAAAGTCAGTGTCAATATAATATAACTCCAAATTCCTAGCATTTAGTAAGAGATACATAAACTTAGAAATAATATTAACATTCTTGTTTTAGGAAAATAGAGCTACAAACCTGTCTTTAATTTCTAATTCAAAGTTCCTCATAGAAGAATGCTAACATCTTCTAACAATTATTAGCTTGAATGAACCTGTATTCTTTTCTGAAATAAAGTGAGCTGACAGCTTCTGCTTTTTGCTGAAGCGGGTCATTCCAGAGAAGCAGCCTTTAGGCTGATTCAGATTTCAGTGCCTTCCCCCCCACCCCCATATGGTTTTTGCATAAATACAGTAGCGTGATGAAGGTTCAGAGTCAGGAACACCTGAAATTCACTGAGCAAACTATTTCTCTTGCTGGATAGGGGAGAAAAATGAAAATTTGAAAATTGCATGTGAGCTTTTTGACCTGTCTCCTAAATTGCTTAAGTATATTTTCAGACATTTATAAGAGAAGTTTTGTTTCTCATGGAACCTGGATATATATTATTATTTTTTGTTTTCAGTGGTTACACGTAATGGAAGGAAAATGGGGGGACTTAGTTATATTAAATTGGTTTTTGACACCCACCCCCAGTTTGTAGTACGTATTGTAGGACACCCAGAAAGAAATTCAGTAGTGCTGATGAAAGATCTTCACATTTTAATTGCATGAGGGGCCATCTCATTTCTCTTTTTATGAACCCCACTATAAATGGATCTGATGGGGGGAACCACAATTTGAGTTTTGGGCTTCACTGAAAATATGAGGAGTCTTATTCTACTTCTCCCTGTTGATCCACCTTAAGGCCATAAATCTCTCCTATTTTATATCCCAGTGAAATGTCTTTTAGGAAGGTCTTATACTTACCTGTCATTGGAACCTCACAGTGCTCTTCTGTTTATATCAAGAACGTCCCTTAAAAGAAATCCATAAATGATCAAGGGGTATTTTGTGTTTACCAGAGAATCATAACATCTTGTCTCTAATGGATCGTGAAATTTAAAAACAGTTGATAGGCTTTGTAATAGAATCATTGGGACGCCTGGGTGGCTCAGTCAGTTGGATATCTGACTTCGGCTCCGGTCATGATCTCGCAGTTCGTGGGTTTGAGCCCCACGTCAGGTTCTGTGCTGACAGCTCAGAGTCTGGAGCCTGCTTCTGATTCTGTGTGTCCCTCTCTCTGCCCCTCCCTTGCTCATGATCTGTCGCCTCTGCCTCTCAAAGATACATAAATGTAAAAATAAAAATTTTTTTAAAGAATCGTAAGTTGTATGTTATGAAAAAAATTGGAATTATAAGAAAATATAAGTTTTAAACAACTTCATTTGTGTTTTCTCTTAGGTCAGCTGCCTATAATCTTCTCTGTGCCTTAACTTGTACCTTTAATTTAAAAATTGAGGGCCAGTTACTAGAGACGTCAGGTCTGTGCATCCCTGCCAACAACACCCTCTTTATCGTCTCCATTAGTAAGACACTGGCAGCCAACGAGCCACATCTCACCTTAGAATTTTTGGAAGAGTGCATTTCTGGATTTAGCAAATCTAGTAAGTAATAATTTTCTTTAATACTAACAATGATTCTAAGAAGAGTCCAAGAAAATCCTTTTCATTGCAGAAGTTGCCAGTGAAATCATCATTGATTTTTATTTTCAGTTCTTTACCTCTTCTAGTTTTTCCTCTGCCCCTGAGAGAACTCTGCAGGAGCTGCCTGGTCGACAGCATTGCGGAATCAGCCAGAATTCTGGCCAGAAACACATGCTGGCGAGATTCTGATACCTTCCGTGACTCTGAGCCACATACACAGTAGTTTTTGCACTGTTCCAATTTAATTGGCTTTGGGATTTGCCTTCTTAACTGATTGTTTCAAATGAAGGAAGCGTCCCTTGATTTTAAAGAAAGAGTCCTGTTCTCTTTCCTTTAGGTTGTCTTTGAACTGTGATTTTAGTGTTCATGTATAGTTCCTAGAGAACGCAGTGGCACATAATAGAGGGTCCAGAGTCACCTCCTAACTTGGCTTTTAATAAATCTTACAGGGGCACCTGCGTGGCTCATTTGGTTAAGTGTCTGACTTCAGCTCAGGTCCTGATCTCCCAGTTCGTGGGTTCAAGCCCCACATCAGGCTCTGTGCTGACATCTCGGGAATCTGGAGTTTGCTTCAGATTCTTTGTGCCCCTCTCTCTCTAACCCTCCCCCCTCCCCTCAAAAATAAAGATTAAAAAAAATTTTTTTAAATAAGTCTTACAAATTTAACAGCCACTCTTTCCATTCCTTCATCATCATGCTCTGTAGCACTACAGACATTGCTCTGCTTCCAGCTTATTTCCCGGCATTTCCTTCCCTTTCTCTCTAATACGTACAGTTTTTTTCTGCATTCAGACAAATTTCTTGATTGCTCAGGTCATTGAAAACTTTGACAATTCATCAGGACCAGATCACTATATTTATTTAGTTAACAATAAGAGATGTAGGAATAGAACCCTAAAAAGAAAACGTGTTAAGACTGACAAAACAAGAAAAGCATAAAGCTTTGTTAAGGATATTAATATTAAAAAAAAAAAGATTTGAGTGAATGAACAGGCATTATTGTGTTCCTGGATAAATTATTGTTTTCAGATTATTATAAATTCAGTGCAGTCTAATCAATTATTATAAATTCAGTGCAATCCCATCAAAACAGTTATAGGATTTGAGGATTAAGGAGGAGATAGACCTGAAAACGATTATACATTTCACCTGAAAGGACAAGACTAGGTAAGAAAGTATTGAAAGAAAACTGAGAGACACTCGGTGCTACAGACATCTAGACACTTGCCAGTCCAGTTCTGACGGAGGTGGTCAAGAGTCCGCCGTCAGACCAGTTTACGAGAAACAGACTGAGAAGGAAGCATCACAAACTGATGGGGGAAGATTAAATCATTAAAGCACTGAGTTGGGGAAATGCATCCGAGGGGGTCTCCATTTTCACCCTAAACCATGGGATACCAGGATGAATTCTAGTTATATTAGAGAATTGAATATAAAAACGGGAACCACGGGGGCTCCTGGGCGGCTCATTCGGTTAAGCGCCCAACTCTTCATTTTGGTTCAGGTCATCACCTCATGGTTTGTGGGTTTGAACCCCATGGAGGGCTCTGCGCTGCCAGTGTGGAGCCTACCTGGGATTCTCTCTCTCTCTCTCTCTCTCTCTCTCTCTCTCAAAATAAATGAATAAACTTTAAAAATTATGTAAAAAATAAAAACTGGAACCATTAAAAAAGAAGAATAATATTTAAAAGCTTTCTGGGTAATGAAGAACTTAGGAAGAGAAAAAGTGGTAGATGGAAATAAAGGACATGGTGAACATAAGTGACTACATAAAACTTGAGAACATCTCTTTCCAAAATAGAAACACCAGTAAAAGATAATTAAAAAAAAAAATAGGCTTGCAGCAAATATGATAAAAGATCAATACCTTTAATCACAAAGAGTTTTTACAGATTAATAAATGGATTAACAAAACAGCATGCAGGTCATGCTACAAAAGAGTATATTTTAAGAAATTCACTAATAAAATCAAAGAAATACAAACTGAAAGAATAGTAAGGTAACATTCAGTTATCAAATTGGCAAAGGATTTTGTTTTTAATGTTTTATTTATTTTTGAGAGAAAGACAGTGTGAGCAAGGGAGGGTCAGAGAGCGAGAAGGAGGCACAGAATCTGAAGCAGGCTCCAAGCTCTGAGCTAGACGTCAGCACAGAGCCTGATGCGGGGCCCGAACCCACGAACCTTGAGATCATGACCTGAACCGAAGCTGGACACTCAACCAACTGAGCCACCCAGGGGCCCCTGTGTGTTCATTTTAATTCAGTGTTGGCAGTCTGTGGACTTGTGAACAGGGGCAATTTTTTGAGAAAGCAGTTTGGACACGGATATCAAGACTCTTAGGAGTGTTCATACCTTTTGGCTTCATGGTCCCATCTCTTAGAATTTGTCCCAAGGAATTAATGTTCAGATGTTTGTTATAGCATTACTCTTTATTTACATTTTTAAAATTCAGGCCTTTCATACCAGTCCAGTGCTCAAATTTTAAGTGAACAGCTTGATGAATTTTTACATGTGAATACATCACAAATCCATCACCCAGATCAAGATACAGAAGATTTCCAGCATCCAGAAGGCTCCTCTGAGTCTGTACCATCCTCTCACCAAGAGTAACCAGTCTTCGGGCCTCTATTGCCATAGATTTACTTTGCCTACTTTTGAACTTAACGTAACATTGTCTATAATAGCAAAATACTGGAACAGTCTAAAGATCAAACAATAAAGAACTACTTAAATTGTCAGATTCCCATATGATGGGATAATATGAAATCATTAAGAATGTTTTGGTACAGAATTTCAGTTTGGGAAGATGAAAAAATTCTGGCGATGGAGACTGAAGATAGTTGTGCAATGATGTAATGTACATAAGGCCACTGAGCTGCACACTTAAAGATGGCAGATCTTATGGCATGTAAACTTTACCACAATAAAACAAAAGCATTTGGAGGAGTCTAGGTAGTCTTATGGAAGTAGTTTTGTATCTTTTTCTAAGTCTGAAGTTATTTCAAAATAGTTCAAAAATGTTTTTGGAGTGTTTTTAATGATGAGTAATAATCTCAGTGTAACGTGTGGTGAAGACAGCACTCAAACCCTGCCTCACGTACACGCAGTTGCCGTTTTTGTGGAAGACATGGGGTGGGTTGTACGTGCCTGCGCGCACATAACGGACCTCATCCCTACATGGCTTTGACGGCCTGAGGAGAGCGCGGTTAATCTTAGCTTCATTTTCGAATGGTGATTCACCTTTTACCCAACTTTGCAGGACTGCCACATGTTCCTTCTATAATTAGAATAAAACTTAATAAAAATTTTAACTAGAAGAGAAGTTATTAAGGGGGAGAAAAATAAGATAAACATTTTCAAACATGGCCAATTGGCTTTTAAGATTACTTTCTTCGCAGCTTGTTCTCCTCGTCTCTATCTTTAACATATTGGCCAAATCTCTTTCGTCCAGGCCATCTCCTAGGTAATGATCTTTACCACTTACCTGCTTTCTCCCAATCCTTTATTTTTATTGTTGATGTCATTTTCATGGACCCTCTATGCTAACAGTGTATTTTTCCCCAGGTATTGAACTGAAACACCTTTGTTTGGAATACATGACCCCATGGCTGTCCAATCTAGTCCGTTTTTGTAAGCACAATGATGATGCCAAACGACAGAGGGTTACCGCTATTCTCGATAAGCTGATAACAATGACCATAAATGAGAAGCAGATGTACCCATCTATTCAAGCCAAAATATGGGGGAGCCTTGGGCAGGTATTGAGTTTGCTCAACTATTTAAATGTCCAGTACCTCTGTGATGCAGATATTAGTCTGGTACCCCCTTTGTGCAAAACCTGTGCTAGGCATTAGGGAGATAGCTGTAGAAGAACAGTCCCCTCTTTCAAGGGGCATGCAGATACTCCCCTAATTCTTCATCTGGTTCAGAGCTGTAGATGTCTAATGTGTGTTTCAGAGCCAGGAAAAAGCCTGGCTTAGTACTCTTTTCCATGACATAACTCTATAGAATTCAACTGTAAAAATCCAATGTTGTTTCTAGTAAACAGTGCTGTGTACTGTATTCTAGTACCTTATGGACCAGAGATGTCAGTAGATGTTTGTCAGTTGATGTTATTTAGGACACCTACTTTCATGTATAGTTCTCACAAGAACACCAGTATTAAAATATAGGATATAATGTAATGTTTGACTTTTTATCTGAGAAGAATTATGCACAGCATTTCTTCAGAGTAATTACTTAAGGAAGCAATCCCCTTACTCAAACAATGCTGTGAATCCTCCAAATAATTTGAAATGACCTTGAAGCCGGTTTTAGAGCTCTATAAAACATCTCAGTACTTGATGTCATTTCCTGTATTTTAAAATAATTCTAGGGACGCCTGGGTGGCTCAGTTGGTTAAGCGACCAACTTTGTCTCAGGTCATGATCTCACAGTTTGTGGGTTTGAGCGCCACATCAGGCTGTGTGCTGACAGCTCAGAGCCTGGAGCCGGCTTCGGATTCTGTGTCTCCCTCTCTCTCTGTCCCTCCCCCACTCATGCTCTGTTTCTCTCTGTCTCAATAATAAATAAACATCAAAAAATTTTTAAATCAATAAAATAACTCTATTTTATATTTACCACACATTACTGTCTTAGGAGATAACAGGTGCTTTGCTAATGGACGAGAATAATACATGTGGAAATTTTAAATTTTTGCATGACAGTCTTTTCAATTCTGAAGCAGTTGAGTAAATATCCCTTTGGATATTTAATGGTAAATTACATTTACTGACAGGTCTCTAAATAAAACCCAGTATTTTGGAGGCCTCGGGGAAGGTAGAAGTTTCATGTTGAGTGGGCTGCTGTTTGCAGTATTTTTAAATTAAAAATTAAGTTGGCAGAATGAATGGCTAAAACATACGTTATTTCTCCCCCTTTCCGCTAGATTACAGATCTCCTTGACGTCGTTCTAGACAGTTTCATCAAAACCAGTGCAACAGGGGGCTTGGGATCAATAAAAGCCGAGGTGATGGCAGATACTGCCGTAGCTTTGGCTTCTGGAAATGTGAAATTGGTTTCCAGCAAGGTAATCAACTTTTCCTCTCTGCCTTCCAGACCGCGGCATGATGTGTCTGTCTTTACCGCCGGGAGGTTTTTGGGTATGGTAGCTAGTTAGTTTAGAGTTCACTTGAAATTTTTTGTGATAAAGCTTTTTCATTAGCCTTTGCATCTCTTAAAATTCAATTTCTCTACAGGTTATTGGAAGGATGTGCAAAATAATTGACAAGACGTGCTTGTCTCCGACCCCGACCTTAGAACAACATCTCATGTGGGACGACATTGCCATCCTGGCGCGCTACATGCTGATGCTGTCCTTCAACAATTCCCTCGATGTGGCCGCTCATCTCCCCTACCTCTTCCACGTCGTCACTTTCTTAGTGGCCACGGGGCCGCTCTCCCTCAGAGCTTCCACACACGGACTGGTCATCAATATCATTCACTCCCTGTGTACTTGCTCCCAGCTGCATTTTAGTGGTGAGTTCCGGAAGTGCTTGGTGTGCTGTGATTCCCCTCGCCACTCTGCATCGCCCAGGTGGCATAAATTATCTTACTCATTCTTATGGCTCCTTAACACGAGCTGCTTATCACAGGTCTGTGATAATGGCAGGACTTACTATCGAAAAGAAAAAGAATCAATTAATCCCCTTCCATTTCACGCTCCAGCCAAGATTGCGTGTGTGCGTTTGCCAGGTCGGATCTTGTAGCCATCCGGAAGCTGAAGCCTCAGCACAGTTGATGGGGTGGCAGTGCTAGCCTGAATTTGCAGAGAAATGGAGCTAAAGCCATGAGCATCTAGATCATGTGTCTAGATGGTTGGTGCAGGGAGCATGGTTATGTAATTTTGATCCAACACTCAACTTTCCCAAATTCAGGGTGAAGTTTGACACTTGCAAAAGTTAATATCATTCAAGTCTTCACTTGTTCCTTTCCTCTTTTACAGAAGAGACCAAGCAAGTCTTGAGACTCAGCTTGACGGAGTTCTCATTGCCCAAGTTTTACTTGCTGTTCGGCATCAGCAAAGTCAAGTCAGCTGCTGTCATCGCCTTCCGCTCCAGCTACCGGGACAGGTCCTTCTCTCCCGGCGCCTATGAGAGGGAGACATTCGCTCTGACCTCCTTGGAGACGGTCACAGAAGCTCTGTTGGAGATCATGGAGGTATCGGGGGGCGAAATGCTAAGAAACTAAGGTTATGTTTTTAATCCACTAAGACTGTAAAGAAGAAATACTAGTTTATTCTGCTATTTTATGCTTAATGCTTAAATAAAAACACTCCTATGGAAGGTGTTTATTGGTAATATATATGTCACTTACTTAATGACAGTATAATAAGCATTCCTTAGTGATTAGCATACATTTATGTGCATAAATCTATTTAGAGTATCCTTTTTTTAAGGCATGTATGAGAGATATTCCAACATGCAAGTGGCTGGACCAGTGGACAGAACTAGCTCAAAGGTATGTCCCAAATAAATTTAGGTTGTATAAGTTATGGATATTGTTGAAAATGTCAGTATTCCTGCATAACCGACATTTTAATTAATTATTTAGTATGTATAAACACAAAGATTTTCATAGACTTTTTGGGTCTTTTAATTGTAGATTTGCATTCCAGTATAATCCATCCCTGCAACCGAGAGCTCTTGTCGTCTTTGGCTGTATTAGCAAGCGAGTGTCTCACGGGCAGATCAAGCAGATTATCCGTATTCTCAGCAAGGTACATCCCTGTCCCTCCTCCCAAGTGTCTGTGGGTCTCAAGTTGGAAAGCATATGGGACATCTAAATTTGAAGTTAATAAAATGTCTTCCATGTTGCTTGTTTTTTTGTGTTTTTAAACAAATTTTTTGTTTATTTATTTATTTTGAGGGAGAGAACAGGGGAGGGGCAGAGGAAGAGGGAGAGAGAGAATCCCAACCAGGCTCTGTGCAGTCAGTATAGAGCCCAGCACGGGGCTTGAACCCGTGAACCATGAGATCATGACCTGAGCTGAAATCAAGAGTCAGATACTTAACTGACTGGGCCTCCCAGGCGCCCCTGCATGTTGCTTATTAAACTTTTAAACAGTGGGTTTGGTTATTTTCTTTATTGTAATTCTTTGAGGTGAAGATACCTTAAAAGAAAATATGTATTGTCTCTTCCTAAGAAGGTCTGCTTAGTATTTTATCAGTTTTCAAAGCATTGAAGTATATGGTAAAACTTGCCTTATATACAACTATGTAAATTGTAATATAATAATGTACAACATATTGTCTTGGAATATAATACAGTAATATTTAAAATTGAAAACCCAAATGATCTAGCTACCAAGAATACCACAGCATTGGAAATCATTCTTGCACTTATTAACCAAGGAATTATTCCTAAACGGATTCTGAGATTCAGTTTAGGAGTTCGAGTTTTATTTCAATGAAAGTAAAATAAAAAATTCTGTTTCCCTAAAAGGCACTTGAGAGTTGCTTAAAAGGACCGGATACTTACAACAGCCAAGTTCTGATAGAGGCCACGGTAATAGCGCTGACCAAATTACAGCCGCTCCTCAATAAGGTAATTGCTGTGCAGAACAAGCCCACGAGTTTGGGCATTGGTGTTCAGTGTGTTTTATTTTGTGTCAGAGAGTTCAGAAAATGAGTTGGGCTGAGAGGAAGTGATAAAGAAGAGGCGGTAGTTAAAGCAGAGCTTCCTGTCTTGAATTTAGTCATCTGAAGAATTTACACTAGAGGAAGTAAGTATGCAGAGCACGCTCTCATGTGCTTGTAAGTTTTTATCTCATTGGTGCCAAAGGAAGACAGTTGTAGACTCAATTCTTTTGTCTGATAAGTGTTTTGAGCACCTGCTATGTGCCAAGTACCATTTTAGGTGCCGGAAATGTAGGACCTGAACAAAACCAGTAAAATTCCTGGCCCTCATGGAGCTTACATCCTGGGGTGCGTGTGGGAGTTGGGAGGGAGGAGATCATAAACCAAATAAGTAAGGTCACAGTCACTCCCGGGGAGAAACGTAAAGCTGGGTGAAGTGTACCTGATCATCTGAGGGGCTTGGGTGCTGAAGAAGATGATGTTCAAAAGGAATAAAAGGGTCTGGCCACTGAAGGTGGGCCCAGCGCACCTCAGCTTTGTGACCTGGAGCAGGTTGCTTAATGTATCTGGACACCTGTTTCCACGTTGGTACAGTGAATGAACTGGATGATGGTGGAGTGCTCTTTTCCAGCTCTAAAGTTGTATCCTTATATGAATTGAGTACAAAGATTTGCCAGATTTGAGGGAGGTTACAGAGAAATAAAAACCTGTATGCTCCTCCTGTTGTGCATTCTACAAACATATCTAATCCTAAATTACACAAAATGGTTCTCTCATCCTCATCGTCTAAGTTAAAATGAGGCTCAGAAGGGCTAGGTGACTTGCCCAAGGTCACATACCTAATAAGACAGAACCACGATTCTCTTCCAAGGCTGTGTCACCCTAAAGTCTGTGTATTTTCCTGTATAGCACACTGCTAAGTAAGGGTTCCCCAAAATCAGTGTCTCTAATCCAAGAGACACTGTAGTGAGAAGGGTGACAGGAAAATGGAAAGGGTAGAATCTGAAGTAAGGTTAAAGGGATCGTGGGATTTCATGTAGAGAAAGGGAGAAAGCGCTGCTCAGCAAACCGTGCGGCAGGGGGTCACACAGGAGCGCCGGGATGGCGAAGGGATGGTGGGCAGACCACTCTAGTCGTATGGAGAAATTTTGCAGAAGAGTAGAGAGAAGATTGTAAAGATTGGATAGAACTAATGTAACATTCGTGATTCTTCAGAAAGGAGTTTGGTAATATACTGTGTGTTCTCAAGCAGAGAAGTAATAGGACAAAAGGAAGGCTTAGGGGGTTCTCTTGGGGGTGGTGTGCACCGCAGATTGGAGCAGGGGGAGACCAGAGGCAAGAAAGAACCCACATTTACAGTAGAGAAGGTTGGCAAAGAATAGAGTCGTTAGCAATAGGCAGATACTGAAGAGACTACTTTGGAAAGATTAACAAGACTTGGCGACTGGAGTTTGGAATCAAAAGCGGAGAAACTAAAGGAGACGTTCAGGTTCTCAGCCTGGCCAGCCCCGTCCCTCTTTAGCCATCCACGTGCAGGAGACAAAGAGCTCACCCATTTATTTAACCTTCTCCCAAAGAGAAGATGTGCCTACTTTGAGTGTGAATGTGCTTTGTTTTACGTTGCACTGTTTTTGATCGCGACTGTTTTGGAGTTCATCTCACTAACCTGGAAGGCGTGGCCTTTGCCAGGACTCCCCTCTGCACAAAGCCCTCTTCTGGGTGGCGGTGGCCGTGCTCCAGCTCGACGAGGTCAGCTTGTATTCAGCAGGCTCCGCGCTCCTTGAACAGAACCTGCACACCTTAGACAGTCTGCGGATATTCAACGACAAGGTAGGCAAGCTTTTGTTTGGCGCCCCTAGAGTACACACACTAAGAATTCTCTTTTTTATTGTTGTCCTTTTAAAATCAGAAGAGGTCCAGAACTTCCAAATGAATTTCTTTAATGCAACTTACTGTGAGTATAGTTTCTTAACAGCTCATAAAAAACTAGACTTCTCTGTGTAAAACTAGCAGAAAACAGTACTCACCCAATACTGGCAAACAGAAGAGAGATGAAAAATATTGAATAGTGGGGCACGTGGGTGGCTCTGTCAGTTGAGCACCTGACTTCAGCTCACGTCATGATTGGTTCATGGGTTCCAACCCCTGGAACTGTAGACCCTGCTTGGGATTCTCTCTCCCTCTCTCTGCCCCTCCTTGGCTCGTGCGCACACTCTCTCTCTCTCCTCCTCTCTCTAAATAAATAAAATTAAATATATATATAGAGAGAGAGAGAGAGAAAGAGAGAGAGAGAGAGGAGCCCCTGGTGGCTCAGTCAGTTAAGCTTCTGACTCTTGAGTTTGGCTCAGGTCATGATCTCATAGTTGGTGGGTTCAAGCCCTGCATGGGGCTCTGTGCCGACCGAGCTGAGTCTGCTTGGGATTCTCTGTCCCTCTCTCTCTCTGCCCCTCCCCCGCACTCATTTACCCTCCCTTTCTCTCAAAAATACATAAATATTTTTTAAAAACATATTGAGTAGGGGTGCCTAGGTGGCTCAGTTGGCTGAGTGTCTGACTTCAGCTCAGATCATGATCTCACAGTTCATGAGTCAAGCCCCCACATCAGGCTCTCAGCTGTCAGCACAGAACCCGCTTCAGATCCTCTGCCTCCCTCTCTCTCTGCCCCTCCCCCACTTGCAATATCTCTCTCAAAAATAAGCAAACATCGAAAAACATCGAGTAGTAATAGCAGCCACTGTGCGAGGCTGCGTGCTGTGCTATGCCCTGTACTGCATAGTACAATTTATTATTTGTATGTACTTTCATAACCCACCGGTTAGCATTCTCTACTTCCCGTTTCACGTATGAAGAAATAATCTAAAAATAAGCTTATTTTTATTGAAAAATGGCATTTAATGAAAAAATAGGGTGGAGAGTCTAAAAGACACTTTTGGATACTTAATTATACTAGTTTTTTGCTTTGCCTAATCCCACTGAGAAACATACCATTGGCACCCTTCATAATGTTTATCAACCTTGACCGTGGTTGGAGTTTGGTTCACAGAGTATAGAGGAGGGCTTAGAACAGTATGTCTTTGGAGAAAAATGGGAAGAGTCTAGGAGAAAGAACAGAGAGGAGTTGTTCTTTTTTTTAAGCTATGTACATATTTATAACCAGAGATTTACTTGAAGTGAGCTTGAACAAAGCTGTGAGTAGGGAAAACGAGAACAGGAGCATGGTTGTCAGGGTGAAGATATTTGGGCTGAACACTACTTCAGCAGTGTGCCAGGTGTGGTGTAGACTCGGAACAGCTACCTTGACGTTCATCCCGCAGACCTCCATTTCACAAAATACATCTGATGCAGGACTAGAGCCCCTCCTTTGTAACCCCCATTGCTCTTTTCTGGGGTTGTCTTGGGACAGTGGTGGTCAGAGAGCTAGAGCTCGCTGTTGGCTGTTTGTATGGATATAAAAATATTTGTAAATGAGATGTTTGTCTAGGCATATCTGTCTCGGTATTTTCATTGCCAGAACACTCCGTTAGCAGGAGCTAATATTGACTTCAGTGCCCCCAGGATACTAGGAATCGGAGTTAATAAAGCTTATTAAAAGTTGGAGTTAATAAAGCTTATTAAAAGTTGCCAGGAGGTAAGATGAAAAAGGTCTGAGGATCTGATGTATGACACGATGACAATAGTTGGTAAAACTGTAATGTATAATTGACATTTGCTGGGAAGGGGAGGTGGAAAGAGAGTTGGGGAGAGAGAGGGACGCAAACCTGAGAGACTTTAGAATATTGAAAACGAACCAAGGGTTGAAGGGGGAGGGGGAGGGGAAGGGAGGTGGTGGTGATGGAGGAGGGCACTTGTGGGGAAGAGCACTGGGTGTTGTATGGAAACCAATCTGACAATAAACTATTAAAAAAAATAATAAAATTGTGGGAAAAAAAAGACCAAAACAGCCATCTAACAAATCAAAATGCACTGTATTGAGTTACATTTCACAGACGGCACCTGTACCATTTAGCCGCAGGCTTTGCATTATGGTGATGATGGGAGGGGCAGCAGCAGTGAGGGTAATAGCCAGACGGAAACCCACTTGTTAAAGTAAGTAGGAGTAAAAGAGATGTAACTGAGTATATTCTACCTGGAGTGGAAACAGGGAACTGTCAATAGACATTTATAAAACCCTTCAAAAAATAATAATAATCATTGACATTTGCTAAGTAAGAGTAGAACTGAAAGTTCTACATTTAATGATTTAATGTTCTCACCAAAAGCAGGGCTGTAAATATGTGACATGATGAATGTCTTCGTTAACTCGATGGGGTAAATCCTTTCACAATGTAAACATGTATCAAATCATCATGTTGTACACCTTAAACATCTGAGAATTTTGTCAGTTATACCTCAATAAAGCTGGAAAAAATAAATTTTACATATAGCAGGTTAGGAGCTCCAGTGGCGCAATCGGTTAGCGTGCAGTACTTACACATATAGCAGGTTAATAGGTAATCATACTTTATATGGCATTCTGCAACTTCCATTTTTATTTAACAGCATGAAATGAACATCGTTCTAAGCACGTGTGTGCACACACACACACACACACACACACATATTCACATACACGTTTCTGTGTGCGTAATTCTGTCACATGGCTACAGAATATTTTACAGTGTGCATGAGCCACCATTTTTCAGCCATTTGTCCACTAGTGAACAATTGATTTGTTTGTTATAATCAGTGCTACTCTAGACATCTCTACATTTATTTTAAATATTCCTGTTTTTGTCAAATCTTTGAGATAGAAATCTAGATAACATGAGCATGACCTAAATACCTTCAGTTGTTGGCTTTTAAAAATCTCTGTTCAGGAAAGGGAAGGAAAAATGAGATACAAACAGAGAGGGAGGCCAACTACAAGAGACCGTTCAATACAGAGAAAACAAGCTGAGGGGTGCTGGAGGGGTGGGTGAGGGGTGGACTAAACGGATGACAGGCATTACGGAGGGCTCTTGTTGGAATGAGCACTGGGTGTTATATGTATTTGATGAATCCCTAATTCTACCCCTGAAATTATTATTACAGTATATGTTAAGTAACTAGGATTTAAATAAACTTTTTTTTTAAAGGAGGAAAATAAATCTCTGTTCATGAGGGAATCACTGGGCTTTTTTATTTTTATTCTTTTTCATTTTTCATTTTAAAAAATGTTTTTGTTTATTTTTGAGAGAGAGAGAGACACACACACAGAGTGTGAATGGGGGAGGGTCAGAGAGAGAAGAGAGAGAGGGAGACATAGAATGTGAAGCATGTTCCAGGCTCCTAGCTGCCAGCACAGAGCCTGATGTGGGGCTCGAACTCACGAATGTGAGATTATGACCTGAGCTAAAGTTGGCTACTTAACCGACTAAGTCACCCAGGCACGCTTCATTTTTAATTTTGGGGGTTTTTTTGAGAGAGAGAGAGAGAGAGAGTGCACAAGCAGGGGAGGGGCAGAGTCAGAGGCGGGCATAGCATCTGAAGCAGACTCCATGCTAACGGTAGAAAGCCTGATGCGGGGCTTGAACTCACAAACCATGAGATCATTACTCAAGCTGAAATCAGAAGCTTAACCGAGTTAGCTGCCCAGGCGCCCCTCCCTGGACTTTTTTTTAAAAATGCAAATTTCGGGGCTTTACCCAGTGACCTTAAACCCTACTTATGTTGGGTAAGTTTCATAGCATTTTTAAGTTTCAGTTTCCTTGTTTCCCCACACTAGAATGTAAAATCCACCAAGGTGAGTAGTTTTTGTTCAGTTCACCGATTTATTCACAGAGCCTAGAACCATGCCTGGCACATCAAAAACACTTAATAAGTACTTAATAAGTAAAAGAATGAGCGAATAAATCTGTACAGTGGGGCCAATATTGACTGCATAAGGTGTCAGTATAGCAGTGCATCTCACATTGTTGTGTCCTGTGGGCACTCAGTAAATAGGAATGCTCTTGTCTTGAATTTTTGGTCATAGTACACACTATATCTGCTACAATTCAATGGATGGTCTTATTTAAAACAATAATTCTAATTTTTAAAAAGTAATCACAATGTAAATTGATAATCATTTGTTTTGCATCATAAATCAAAGCTACCTCATCTTCTGTTATCTTATTATTTATATATGCTTGATTGTCTCACTCTAACTTACTTGTAGCATCTTAAATGTTCTATGGTTTTCTGTATTCATTGGAAAATAATTTCTCTCAACTCAAAAGGATTACTCATCTTGTCATAGCTATTAAACAGAATCAAAAACCAATAAGTGATCCTTTACGGAGAGATCCTGTGTGAACTCCATCACCATCTTCTGGTTATCTTAATAGAGTCCGGAGGAAGTATTTATGGCAATCCGGAATCCTCTGGAATGGCACTGCAAGCAGATGGACCATTTTGTTGGACTCAACTTCAACTCTAACTTTAACTTCGCGCTGGTTGGACACCTCTTAAAAGGTAGAGGCTTTGGGTCAGAATAGTTTTATGAAATGATATCAAGAAGCCTGAAGTAACTAAAATAATTAATAATTTTAAATAAGTTGAAGTAATTTGGCTCATATGTCGTACTTTAACTGCAAATATATCTGTCTTCCTGAACTATGTTTTGTTCAGAATTTATTTTAATGTAAGAGCCTAATTTCCACATCAAATATCGTATTTCCTTTAAAAAGCAAAAGAGTTGATTTTTACAATAATCCTAAGTACCGGACTTTGTACTAGCTGTATTCTGAGTCAACATTAAGTATCTTTTTGGCTCTTGGAAATAAGATAGACTGTGGGGTGCCAGGGTGGCTCAGTCGCCTGACCATCTGACTTCCACTCAGGTCATGATCTCATGGTTCGTGGGTTCCAGCCCCGCACTGGGCTCTGTGCTGACAGCTCAGAGCCTGCTTCAGATTCTGTGTCTCCCTCTCTCTCTGCCCCTCCCCCACTCATGCTCTGTTTCCCTCTGTCTCAATGATAAATACACATAAAATTTTTTTTAAAAAAAGGAAATAAGATAGACTGCAAATCAATAAATGTTACTTGAGTAACTTACATTAGAAAATGACACCTTAGGGATTTGATCACAGACTTTCCTCACCTTGTTTCTAACGTATTGATGAGTTGCATTGTTGCGTACCACAGACGTTTGGTACACACTCCCCCCCCCACCCAAGTTTCCGTATTGCTTACAGCAGAGGCCTCAGCTGTTCGTAGAGCCAACCTGATGCCTGCCTGGCCTGGCTGTCCTCCCCACTGCTGGCTTCACTGTGTCTGAGCTTTGGCTGATTCACAGGGAACGGCCATGGCCGGAGACCACGCCGTTAATAGGAACGGCATATGGCGGGGAGTCAGAGGCGAGAGCAGTGAGGGTAAGACTTGGGATGAGGAATTCGCATAAACCAATGGTCCTAAGTGGCCTTGGCTTTGGGCCACAATTAGAGTTTTGTATCAATTTAAATGATTCTTAGGATGGAGGAATCATGGACATTCCCCCTGTTTTTACCTGACAGATGTACACACACCCCCAACTGTGAATGTAAACATTGAATTTCATCACCTTATGAAATTTCTGCAAAAATATGAATAGTTCTAATCCTTAAGGTGAATAGAGATTGCTCAAGAGATATTACACTGACTCCAGGAATTCAAAAGAAGGCTGCACTAGGCTGGTAAAGTGCTTGCCTAGTCTGTGTTTCTAGAAATGTACCAGGTATTTTCAGCGTACACATCCCCTACTGTAAAATGGAGTAGCATTAATGTTTAAGGTGTCCAAAGATCAAGCTTATCCTCTGATCAATCCTGGTTTTCAGGTTCTGAGAGCATAAGCATACTACATCATTAGGTTTTTTTCTTTAAGGAAAACAAAAGAATTTTAACGACTAGAACCGTATTTTCAAGAGATATCTTAAGGTGATCTCCAATACATGGGTTTTTTTTAACACCCTGCGCAGCTTTCGGGAAACCACATCCATCTTCCCTAATTGTCCTCTCTCCCTGAGGTCCCTTAGGTCCAGGGAGCGGTATTCTCTTCTACACATATTTGGTGCCTAATCTTTTATGTAGTTAAGCATTCACACTTGTATATTTATTGTCCCAAACAGCAGTTCCCAGAAGGCAGGAGTTTCCCCTTATATTTCCTTTCCTTGCCGAGTTGTTAGAGAGTAAGAACTCAAGGAATACTTGTTGAAAGAGTGGATTAACTTCCTGTTCATTTTGATTTCTTGCAGGCTACCGGCATCCTTCACCGGCCATTGTTGCAAGAACGGTCAGAATTCTGCACACACTACTGACTCTGGTTAACAAACACAGAAACTGTGACAAATTTGAGGTGAACACACAGAGCGTGGCTTACTTAGCAGGTAAAAGCACAAAACAGGATTAATCTTACTGAATCTGTATCTAGGAGCACCTGTCAGCCCTTCATCCAGAGGCTTGCTTGGCAGAATAGAGTTCATAGTCCATAACCACCAGTCCTGCGGTGGTGGTTACAATTTTGAAAGTTTTAGCAAAACACTTCCTTATAGAAGAACTTGCACTACAGTCTGAAATGTACTCCCTTGGTCATGTTTGGTTTCAAGACACCGCATGGTCCCCTGTTTTCTGTCATAACATCTGAAGGCCTCCGCCTAGCACGCCTGGGCCTCCAGCAGTTCTGACTGTCGTCTTTCCCCAAGTTTCATTAGTCCCAGTTTTTATTACCTCTCCTGATGGACAGGCTGTTTTAAGCTCCGCTACTTGCCATCTCCTGGAATTGCCTTTCCGCCTCTTCATATGCCTTCCTGATGCCGTCTGCTTTAGCCAGAAGGCCGGCCCGTCCCCACCGTCCCATTACACCTTCCTCCTTGCTCTTCCCCGGTCTGCGTCTCTCCACTTGGCAGCACTCAGCGCTCATGTAGAGTACGGCTCTTGAGTGCCGTTGTTCAGTGGGAAGCGTGGCCTCCCCGTTTGGGAGACTGCAGTTTGTGGCGACTCTTTTGTTGGAATCATTTGACCTTGGGCAATCATCTAATATCTCAGAGTATTTTTCCTTATCTGAAAAATAGACCGTATAGCGCCTGTCCTGCCTACTTTCTGTGTTTGTTGAGATCAAATGTACATTAAAGCACTTGACAGATACAAGGTACTTACTAAATCTCAGTATATTTTATATTTGCATAGTCCTTCAAAACAGACCATAAACTTTCAAGGTGAGAAGGTCTGTGCTAAGTGGTGTATATTCTTTAAACTTCATACTTTCTCTGCATGTCTGACAGCTGTTACCCTCTTTAGGAGGTTATAAGAAATGTATCAGTTTTAAGTCATACCCTCAATTTGTTAAATTTTCTAATCTTCCTTCTTTTTCCTCTTAGCCTTACTCACAGTGTCTGAGGAGGTCCGAAGTCGCTGTAGCCTAAAACATAGGAAGTCTCTTCTTCTTACTGATATTTCCATGGAAAATGTTCCTATGGATACATATCCCATCCATCATGGCGACCCCAGCTATAGGTAAGTAGACTTCTTTTCCCATAATTACATAATTATAATCAGGTTTCAATTTTCCATACCAGTGGAGGCAGGCAGCAAGAATAATCAAGAAGGTAATATATAGGGGAATGTAAAGATATCCAGGAAGAGTATATAAATCAAAACTCCTTTTACACACATAGTGTCTTATGTGGCTTCATAATAGAAAAGTTTCTCTTCTTATAATCTAACTGTACTCGTGTTGACACTAGTTTGCCTCTGTTCAGCACAAGCCAGTTAAGTAAGGAAGAGATGGTCTTGAAGTTACTGGGTTATAAGAAAGGATCTAGGAAAATCAAACCTGAAATACAAGCAACATCACATGTCTAATGATGGAGAAGTAAGCTCTACAGATTTGTGCACAGACACACACGCCACCACGTTCACTGTATCCCCCTCCATCACACTAAACTTACTTACAAATGTTCTTTGGTAGTCGCATCATGCCCACTGCGGTCTGTGGTTCGGGTCGAATATTTTTCACTTATAGCATGGAGAAATTTCATGAAACTGTGGAGACTTTCAATATTTTCAGTTAAACAAGTCATCTTTACATTTTGGGTGCTGTGCTGACCGTCGGAAAGTTACCTTGTGCCAGCAGAGCTCCTGTCCTTCAGTTTATCAGCGTCCCACTTCTGATTAAAAAGTCTTCCATGGTTTCCCACTGCGATTTTCACAATGTTTGCAGAAGTTTTCCAGGCATGCTGGGTTTTTGACAGTCCTATTCTTCAGTCATTTCTATGATTATATTTCTCTGAGATACGCCCTTTTTGGTATGAAAAGGAGAAAATGAGTTTGCTTGTGTTCTTTTGTCAAAGTACTGATTTTCTTGGTTCTTAAACCAAGAATACAATTGCCTGTTTAGACTTGATTTCCCCTGATTAAAAAATCAATGGGGTACCATTCTGCCGTGCATCAGTGAGCGCCTACTGTGTATAAGACATCGTGGCAAGAAAGTAGGTATTAAGAAAAGTGCTAATTTTTAAGAAAATTTCCCAAATAAATTCAAGAAACAAAGGAAGAAAGACAATATTTCTTGGCTATACACTAAGAGTTTGTGTCCTAAAGCCCTTTAAAATGCAGTTTTAAAATTCGTGATTGCTGTCATTGGGAACTAGGAGAGCTGATTGAGGGGCAAACAGGTTGTCCTTGTCACCATGTTACCTAACTCTTCTCCCTGTTTAAATCTCTCAGGACACTAAAGGAGAACCAGCCGTGGTCCTCTCCCAAAGGTTCTGAAGGGTACCTTGCAGCCACCTATCCAACCGTGGGCCAGACCAGTCCCCGGGCCAGGAAGTCCATGAGTTTGGACATGGGGCAGCCTTCTCAGGCCAACACGAAGAAGTTGCTGGGTTAGTTTATCCAAATTACACAGAATTTTGTATACTTTTTTTTAATGGTCAGATCAGATACTTTCACTCTTGGAAAATTATTTGAAGTTGTTCAAAATTATCAAAACTTCCCATTAAGTAGAAAAATTTTTGATGCCAAATACAAGAGAGTTTGATAGGTCATATAAGCCGTATCAGTTAAGACAGAGGAATGAGAACGGATCTTGAAACAGTTTTTTCTGACTCCTGGATGAAATGCTGTGCGTGTCCTTGTTTTGCTCTGCCTCGGCCAGGCGGCAGGGAAATGGGAATAGGAGAAACATTAGCTACTCGTGAGAAAGCATGAGTCTTGTGGCACTCAGATGCCGGGCCTTTAACGATGTATTTCCCCAAGAGTATCATCTGAGAGCAGAAAACATCAATATTCTGTGAAGCTGTAACTATGCCATTTGCCACCTTTTCTTTAGAAAGACAATAAAGCAAGGTGATTTTGATTACTGTATTTTTTATTATGATAGGATTTTTTTTGACAATGAAGATTGCTCAGTTACATCAGCTTTTGTCAGTGAGACGCACCTAAAATTCTGTGAGACCCTTACCCTTTTACAAACCCTGAAAGTACATCATGAGGGAGCTCACTCACCTCGTCTCACCTCGCCATAGAGGAAATGCAAAGGTGCCCTTATACAACGTCGTCTAAAGTTGTGATTGTTAGTAGAACCCCTTGGGATCCATATTTCAGTAACCAACACCATGAATGGCCCTGTGGGTCTCAGTTATCCGTACAAGCATGTTTTTAAGTATCTTCGGGTATTGGGGAAGTGTTTCTGTTCATAAGGAAAACAGTGAACAAACAATGAAGTGTAAAATAAATAACCTGCCAGTGAGCCATGAAAGAAACAGAAACCGGGAAGGTTAATCACTGTCACTAGACACATAGGGTTGTTACCTTTTGTTTGAGTTTCTTTCTGCTTATACTTTGTCACGGAATAGTCTTCTAGGAGTTTCCTAGTTACTTTGTGTTTTGTAATTCTGGATTTTCATGCTAAGGAAGTTGTAGGTGATAAACTAAGTTTAGAGAAAATGTACTACTGAATTCAGTTAGCCCACATGCTAGATGAAACAGTTATGGTCTCTGCCTCGAAGAGCTCAGTGTTTGGTGGCTAGACTCATAATCAACTGATTACAAAAGCATCCCCAAGTGCCACTAAGTAATAGGTCTTGCTGAGAGGAAACAGAGGATCTGGGGAAATTGGAAAAGGCTGCAGAGAGGAAGTAGCTTGTGGACTGGGTGTTGAAGATTCATGATGTGCTTGCTGACAGGGTGAGGAAGGCAAGTGCTCAAGAGACGGGAGTGATGTGAGGAAGGACAAGTCAGGAAGAGCAGCTGTAGAAGTGAGGGGAGAGGAGGCTGGGAACGAGACTGCGGGAGCCTCTGTCAGACGAGACTTAGTGCAGGTCCAAATAATCCACTTTCACTATTTAAAAAATTGTTTTAATGTTCCTCATTTTTGAGACAGAGGGGCGGGGGGTAAGAGAGAAAAGGAGACACAGGATCTGAAGCAAATTCCAGGCTCTGAGCCATCAGCACAGAGCCCGATGTGGGGCTCAAACTCACCATGAGATCATGACCGGAGCCAAGGTCGGATGCTTAATCAACTGAGCCACCCAGGTGCCCCTCACTTTCACTACTTTAAATAAGAGAAAGAAGGGCATTTCACGTAGTGCAGTACATGATTAGAGAGAGTCAAGCCAAGTGGAGACGGTGCTACTTGGCCATTTGTGGAGCATATCCCAGTATACCTATAATTTAGTGCTTTTAGGCATGCAAGTGTTGTTTTCTAAGATTGAAGAATTAAAATCAAACTTTGATCCCATCCACATTTGGAAAATTTTCATGTTCATGACTAATTCTTGCCACGAGCAGAATTTCTTAAACAGAAAAGGCTGTTCAGAGGTAGTGGATCTTTGCTACTGAACAGTGTGCGCCCCTCTACCCCCCGCGTCCAACACGTACTTGTTGCAGAGCTTGGTTACCCCCAGTGTGGTGAGTGTAATCTCAGGCTAATTTGGACCAGTGAGGTACATCCGGTCCTGAGATGGAAAACCATGGGGCCAAAATTCCTTGACAAGATGGAAACCAAAGGAGAGAGGCTCTGCCCCCAGGGATATGTTTGAGCTTTCTTTGCGTCCTTAAGTGAAAATTTAAACACTTGATGTCCAAACATTTTCTTTTTAGTATAAATCCTATTCACAGACACTGTGGTTAATGAACTGCCATATTCTGTAACTTTTGTTTATAGGAACAAGGAAAAGTTTTGATCACTTGATATCAGACACAAAGGCTCCTAAAAGGCAAGAAATGGAATCAGGGATCACAACACCCCCCAAAATGAGGAGAGTAGCAGAAACTGATTATGAAATGGGTGAGAAACAGAGTTAATAATTGATCTAGATCATTGAAAATAAGGCGGGAGAGCCATATTTGCTTTCCAGCCATTTCTTGGAATCTTGAGGATGAAATCTAGACGCATTTACTCTTCCTCGGAAGATAAGCTTATACAGTCCTCAAAACGGAAGTATTCCTGAAACCTGTATGCAAAGTAATCATATATATGATGTGCAGCGTTGTAAACAGCTAGCCAGAACTTCTGTGTAGGTGACTATTAATTCCGTATGATGTTTATGTTGCTGTTTTAAGTACCTACTAAAAAGCTATTGCATTTTGGAAGTAACATTAAAATATGTTAGGTGAAGTGGTGTCTAGTGTCAATGTAGGCTTACTGCAGCTGACGGTGTTAATCCCCGTGTCACTGCAGAAGCCCAGAGGATCTCCTCGTCACAGCAGCACCCGCATTTACGCAAAGTCTCGGTGTCTGAATCAAATGTTCTCTTGGACGAAGAAGTACTTACTGATCCGAAGATCCAAGCGCTGCTTCTTACCGTTCTGGTAAAATTTTTGACTTTTGGGAGGGAGTTATCCTTGGGTTTTTACTGCAATCTATTCTCAGGAGGCCCTTAAATATCAAAAGGCGTGAAAGGAAGACTGTTTTCTGCTTCTCACCAGAACCAATAACAGTTCAGCCACAAAAAAAAAAAAATGTGTCTGTTGACTTTTTTGCACTTTGGCAGGCTACGCTGGTAAAATATACCACGGACGAGTTTGATCAGCGAATTCTTTACGAATACTTAGCGGAAGCCAGTGTTGTTTTCCCCAAGGTTTTTCCTGTCGTGTAAGTATCTCCTGTTTGTGTTTAAATTTGGATCTGTCTGGACGCCACGTGTTTTATAAAAGCTCAGAAAAAGTATCATCTAGTAATGTTCACTGGCTGGGGGCGCTGTGATAGAGATTTTAGCTTAGAAACCACAGGATTAGTGGGGGCTAATAAAACATTAGTTGACATTTTTTATCTTGTTGATTTTTGTAAGTGCTTTATCGTGGTGATCACTTACATTTCCTCACTTAGGAGCAAACCATGAGACGGTCCATGTACCTCTTTTGGTTTCTTTTTTCCATAGAGCTTTTGTATTTATCCACAGCTCAGTGAAAACAAAATTAACCTTCTATATAGGAGATGATTTTTATTCTCTCCTAAGAGGAACAATCATCTTAACCTCAAAGTATTCAAAACTAAATAACGCAAAGAAGCTTGGGAAATTCTCTTCCTGATCTAGACCTTCTGTGTAGTATCGTTATACCTTTACTTTTGTTTAGTCTTATTTTAAAACTTCAGAATTTTACATAGTTGGCTCTTGGTTATTTCTATTAACAGAGTGTAGCCGGGTTAGACATAGTTAATTTCCTCTTAATTCTGAATAGATCATATGTTCCACACCTTCAGATTAATTTTGTTTTCCTAAATGGATCTGATTCAGCATTTATTAAACATTGATTGATATTCAATTTAGCTTTAACTCCCTGTGTACATATCAACAGTCAGCACAAAGAAATGACCCTAAAACATATCGAATGACAAAAGCCAACCTTGTCTTGAGCAAACAGTCACCATATATAATTAAACGTGGTTATACGACAGTGCTAGTTGGTTGTTTTTACCATATTTTTCTTGATGACCAAAAAGGAAAAAAAGGACAAACCAAAAAAGTAAATTCATACATTTATTATAGAAAATTGGAAAAGCACCAGAAAGTAAAAGCACTCTTCTCCCTTCATTTTTATCACATTGTCCTGGGAAATATATGATGTTTTCCAATGTATATTTTTATTTAACTTTCCTTTAAAACGTTCCTGTGTTTTGCTTTGTTTTAGACACAATTTGTTGGACTCTAAGATCAACACCCTTCTGTCATTGTGCCAAGATCCAAATTTGCTGAATCCAGTCCACGGGATCGTGCAGAGCGTGGTGTACCACGAGGAGTCCCCTCCGCAGTACCAGACGTCATACCTGCAAAGTAAATGACTCGGGAGCGCGGCTGTTGCAGGACGCAGGACTGCAGAGTTCTCTCTGAGGGACTGGCTTGCTCAGACTTCTCTCCCCCTGTGCCGCTTTCTGACCCCTTTAATTGTACATTCAGTGGGTCAATACGACACAGAGTTATGGTTTACAACTTTTTAAGATCAAAATACGGTTTTATACTGATTAGGTTTTAAGTGAGTTTTAGTCTCCCCTGACATTCATTCTAAAAAAAAAAATGGTTTCAAATGTGTGTAGGTTTTAAATGTCATCAACTATATTACTAATTTCTGTTAAGATTAAGAGTGTCATGCTTGTTATAAGAGTAACATTTGATTTGTTGCAGGTTTTGGTTTTAATGGCTTATGGCGGTTTGCAGGACCCTTTTCAAAGGTAAGAAAATGTTTTTTCTCTACTGACAAAATGAAGTTTTTATTCATATTAGTGTACCTGCTCTGAGAACACACAATACTCTGAAAACCAGGATGATGATTCACGATAAACATGTTATTTTTCTAAAATGTTTTCCACCATACACTCTTTCCAAGAGGCAGCACCTTTAATAGGTTTATATATTAGTTTTTACAAGAAAACAACTCAGTTCAAGTTGACTTTTCAGAAGGGTGTGATGAGCGTCTGCAAAGTTTTCCACGCTCGGTCACTCACGTGTTCGATGATCGTCCTGCATACCCTTAAGTGTCTCGTAATCAGAAAGGAGCATTACCTGTGTTTAAAATCTACCTCGTGACCCAAAAGTAATATGATGTTATGTGTCAGTTCAATCTCCGTTCTTAAGAAATTACATAAAGAACAAATTACCTCCTGAAAATATTTTTCCTTCCAAACTGTTGGATTAGATTCATTCTTCACTGAATATATCCTTATTTGTTCCTATTCATTTTTTTCTTTGATTGGCATCGGTTGATATAGTGCTACATGAATGTGTTTTTGATTATTCTATTGATGGTTCCTCTGGATTGGTTGAGATTCCTTGAAGGCAGGACTTCTGTCCCCGCCCCCACCACGTTCCTAGTGTAGTGTCCCAGATACAGGGGTGCTAAACCAATGTGAATTGCCTAAACCTTGTCCTAGTTTTAAGAATTAGGTATTTCATTTTTATCTTGTTCAGTTATTACTGAGTATCTTTTGATATGCAAAGGTTGTGATTTTTAAAATGGGTCTGAGTTCCTAGAAATCAGTATCTCGTGCAGGAACGTGAGTAGTTTGCCCGCAGTCCTCTGCCCTTCCCAGCGTTCAGCGAGTCAAGTATCTACGTGGCAGCGGGAATGATGGTACTCTGCTCATTTTCTCTGCTTCGGAAAACTGACTGGACATCATTCCTGATGGGTTTATTGTCTCAGGATTCATGCCATCTTTGCCTCTGCATGGCTTTCAGTAATTACACGTTCGTTCGGAAGCTGTAGGTGTAAGCCGAATAAAATTCCCAGCATTACGTCCCACGGTAGTCTAGAAATACACCACCACCACCCCCTGTTTAACGCTGCAGAGTACAAAAGAAGAGAAAAACAGTACATTAAGCCCAAAACAAAAATTGAGTTAATCTTTTGTGGCTTCAAAGGGGATTTACAGAAAAAAAGAATGGAGCTAAAATAATTTCCTATATTTTCCATTACAGCAAACCCAAATCCCAGACTATGCTGAGCTTATTGTTAAGTTTCTTGATGCCTTGATTGACACGTATTTGCCTGGAATTGATGAAGAAACCAGTGAGGAGTCCCTCCTGACACCCACCTCTCCTTATCCTCCTGCAGTGCAGAGCCAGCTTAGTATCACTGCTAACCTTAACCTTTCTAATTCCATGACCTCACTCGCCACTTCCCAGCATTCCCCAGGTTAGTAAATGTAATCTTTATATGAATTTGAGCAATACTATTAATATACCAACAGCAGGACTTCCCTTGTTATCAGATTATAGAATATTCATAGTAGATTTTGCTCCTTTTGGTCATGAGGTTTATCTTACATTTCTCCTTTACCTTGTAGCTGACTTGAACTTTGTTATTCTATAAAGCTTTCTACTTTCATAATAGTTATTCGTGAATGAGACAGTGAAATGTTTAGTGTTCACATAGTGTTCGGAGGTTGAGTTTGGGCAGAAGAGCAGGCTCTCAGGCACCTTACCCAGTAAGTGAAGAGAATTAGAATTCCCCTACGAGATATCCTAGCCTCGCCCTGAGGGCGGCTATGTCTCTGATCCAGCTTACCGTGTCCAAAAAATACACAAAGCGTGGTAGTGCCCCGCCTCCCTGTTGCCAGCCGCAACTCAACCGCCCAGAGAGCGACCTGAAAACCTGTAAATTCACAACCAGAAAAAAGCCATCTCCAGAAAATAACATCTTAAAGCTCATAAGTGTTTTCCTTACCGTGGAGTCACTCTTCGGTCCACACAGGAGGAGCGTGCCGGAAACACGCAGCCAAGAGGGGGATACCCTGAGGAAGAGCAGCTAATAGCTAGAGCAGGGCTGAGACACAGGACGGCAGAGCTGGCACACCTACAGACTCCTGGGCTCCTTCTGTGTCCCAGCGACTGTTTTCTCGTGTGGCTCTGGTCCGCCCTAGGGGTGTTACAGCAGAACTGAAGCCATTGTCTATGACGATGACCGTGGGTGGTGAGGGGAAGCTTCTGTGTGGTCGTGTGTTCTGTTCAGAATGCTAAGCCTCTAAAATGGTGGAAGTTCAAAAAAAGGTTTGCATTTAAAGTTCCATTATCTGAAAACTTTACTTATGAAACACCTCATTCTATAAGGAAAGGCTACTATACATCGTTCTTTTTTAGGTGTTCACATGGATTTTCTTTTTAAAAGCCAAGTGATACAGTCCTCCTATTTTGTGATGTTCGAGACACATAAATAACCCCTAGTTTATAATCCCAGTTTTGCCTGAGTATTTACACATACATAATTTTGAAGGCCTGAAAGACTCAGCAAATATAATATCCAATTCATATTAAAAACCCCCGTATTAAATAACCTGTATTCATCTATTAAACTCTGGTCAACAAGAAAACTTTGGTTAGCAGAGCAAATAAGCGATTTGCTCCAGCATTTCTCTATCAGTCACCTGACTGCACTTAGTTTCTTTTTTCCTCCAAGAAATAAAAGAAATCTGGCCAACTTCCTTCCACATATAACCATGTTCCTTTGCCTTCTGTCATTTATTCCATAGGACAGGGTTTCTCCAAGTGTGATCCCAGACCAGCATCAGCATCATTTGGGGGCTCGCAAGAATGCAGGTGCTGGAGTCCCCCCGCCCCCCCCACAGACCTCCTGCATAAGAAAGCCCACAAGCGGGGCGCAGCCAGCAATCTGTTTCAACAAACACCCGGGTGACTCTTACGTACACTGGAGTGTGGAAGGCACTGCCCTAGGGTATGCCTGTGATCTGGCCCCATTATCAGTGTTTCAACCATTAAAGCCAGGGAAAAACTCAAGATATACTATCTTTTAGATACCACAGCCACTGAATTCTTTCCCTCACCACCACCACGCCCTCTAAATCTTAGCATTTTGGAACTAAGGAGAACTACAGAGATAATTTAGTTCTAGGCCCACAGGGGTTGGGGGTGTTGGGGGCATTGAGGTTTAGAAGAGCGGAGGTAATTGCTTGGTCACACGGTTCTTCTCCAGAACCCAGGCCAGCGCTGGGTCTCCCCCACACGTTGCTTCCAGATCTGTGACCCAGCCATCATCTCCCGTCCTTCCCTTCCTCTCCCTTTTTCTTTCATTTTTTACCGCTGGCCCCTCACTTCCATCTGCCTCACCGGAGTCCACCACTCCTTGTCCCCTGCAGGGCTTTCTGTCTTCTAGGTTCTTATTAATGACAATCAGAAAGTGTAGACTGTACGGTCCTCTTGTTTTTTTAAAGTGTGTCTATTTTGATCAAACTTTTGCCTCTTGGGCTACTAACGTGGTGTTGAACCTGTCAGAATGATTGTTTGTTTTTATATTAATTCTTTTTTGTTTTTTACACTCGGACTGATTGTTAGGGAGATCTTTTACCATCTTTGCCCACTACTGGAGACAACAAAATAATCAGATGGAGAATAGAGGTAACAGTACAGGCTCCCCGCTAGGCGATTAATGGCTTCTATCCTGTATTGGTTGTTTAAAAAAAGTCTTACCCTGCAACCTCTTTTTAGAAATGTGTATAAAAATTAGAGAATAGTATGTATGGTTTTTGTTACAGTTTTATACTTGCTCTTAGCCAAAAGGCTGAGAAACGATTTGGGGGGAGGGGTTGCAGTTTTAAACCAATAGTGTCACTTCCAGGAGGTCTTCAGATGGCTGCTTGGTTGAACTGCCACACTCTGGAAACCTTTGACTAGTCTCAAAGGAAACGGAGGCTTTAGAAGCAATAGCATTAATGAAGTAGAATCATGGTGTTCGGCAGTTGCTGGCCCTGAATTGCAAATTCTGTGTCCTTGGTTTTCCGGATCCATTTACCACATGTTTTTGGAGAAGGGGGGTATCTTTTCAGTAGTGATTTCACTGTCCAGAGAAACAACCCATTTGTATCTTTAAATTGTGAGCTCATCTCCATGAAGGGATTCTGACTTAGCTATGTATGTAATTACTGCACTTTTGTCTTTTGCTCTTCTGGAATACCTCTCAAAGAGTCCAGACTTCATTTGTAATAAGGTAGATTGTTTTTTATCTCTAGCTACATGCAATCTTATATTCCTATTCCCTCTATTTGTCATGGAGTGGAATTTGCTGGTATCAATGGGCTGAAAGAAGTGATGAGTCTTATCCAGATTCCTAACTCAGCCTAGCGGTTCACCATTGCTATTTGGCTGTAAGAAAAGCAAAATATTTCCCTCTCACTACTTTCATTAGCCAAGTCCTGAGCAAAAGTATTTAAGGAAACTCCATGTCACCTCATGACGTGGAGCACAAATGTGGCTTGCCACCAGATTACCCAACAGTGAATCTGCGCCCAATCTCCTGAGCTGTAAACAGGTGAAGTCTCTGTTGGCCTGCATTAAACAGTCACGTCGTGGAGCTGCCTAGAGCTCAGCCCTTCACCGCAGACTGCCCTGGTCAGTCAAGGCACTGCTGTGTAGACCATTGTTCCTTAGCAGGGTCAGCCACTTCGCTGTACTTTCTTTTTGGTCACCAGCCAGCATTCTCTGCTGTCAAATCAGCTAGAGAAGAGACGCATGAACTCCCTCCTACTCCCAAGTACTAAACCTCACTTCAGTAAAACAAACTCAAAACAGTAATTCATCAGCCACCAGCCCTTGAGGGTGTGGTGGTCATTTACTTACGAAAAGCAATTGCCTCTGAAAATGCATTCTCCTTAGCTCACTGGTCTATCCCCTTTGCATGAGGAGGATTATTTAAGAAATCTGTATTTTAAAATGTGTAAATGGCTGTTTTCTGACTCCCTCCCTTGTTGGAATTGAATTTGGCATCAGCGGAGCCGTCAGTGGAGTTCAGTGCCTGTAAAGTTGTATTAACTGGGGACCTTTTAGCCAAATGGACATAAAACTCTGTCTCTTCAGAATTTCCCAAATGCCACTAAGAGACCCCTGAAGAGAATTCATAAAGTTTACTTTCTGATATATAAAAATATTCCAAATTGATTTTGTAATGCACTCTTAGGTCCTGAGTAGTAGAGCTGGACATGAATGGAAGAACCAGGATTAGAGCCAGAAAATCAAGTCTGTCCACTTAACAATGCAGGAGTGGGGGATGGGGGAGGGAACTCTCTCTGTCTTGCTTAAGGCCAAGCAGCGGCTCCCGCAGGCCAGGAGCTAAGAAACCTTTTTAAAGCCGTAATTCTGAATGCTTTATAACCATTTCCAGTGCGGTCTCCTGGCATCTTCTTTGCACGTTAAAGAGCAAGTGTATTCCAAAATAAAATCCAGATGGAATTAGTACTCATTAAAAAGAAATTAAATAGACCCACTTCCAGTGTATTAAAATTTAACTTATTCTCTGCCAAGGTCTCCGAGTATTTTTCACACTGTAATTTAATTCAATAAACATTGGAACATCCCTTTGGAGGATGTCCCTAGGCACTCTGGGACACTTAAAGATGAGAGAGACCCTGGTCACCAGAGACGGGGCAGTTTTTGCCTGTGGATCTCAGTATTGGGTTTTGAGCTAAAGTTTCTACTCCATTCTAACAAATTCTACAGGTAAACAGCTCTTTGCTTTTAAGTGCAAAGTTAGTACTACAGTGCTCTGTGGAAAATAACCAAAACTCCAGATATTTGTCGTATGGAGATTCATTGTTTACTACGTGCAAGGAACTCTTTCGACCTAAGGAAGCAGGCGAGCGGGTAGGACTGGCCGCAAACAGATTTTAGACTAAGAGGGTAAAGTGGACACAGATGACTGTTTTGATTTGACCTCTTTCGTGGGACTTGCCATGCTGTTTTCTGACGGATCAAAGGGACATTGTTTGCAAGAATCACGGAACAGTCACGACAGAACTTTTATTACATATTTTTGACCTTGAAAAATGTGAGGTGTGTGTTATTCATTTTTTTTTTTTTTTACCAAAACCAGCCTACGATCTATTTTAAATGTTTTTTGCTAGAAAAATCATCTTTTTCCACCTCCATTAGCTTATTTTACTGTTAGTTTTGGAGCATGACTTTTTTAGAACAAAAACCTGTTCGGTTGAGTTTTTGGTTGGGTTTTTTTTTTTAATTGCCCCTTCCACTCTTTATCTTGGGACTGTGTCCAAGATTGTCAGTTACTCACTCCCTTTCCTTCTGAAATGCAGAGCTTTCCACTGGGACGCTGGGCGGCTCAGCGCTCTCAGGCCAGTAGCACTGATAGCTATTTGCACAGTAATATTGTGTCAAAACCATTCCTCTATGCTTAGTCTTAGCTCTGAGCAGGTAACATTCCTGATGTGTTTACCAGGTTTAAAACGCCTCCCTCTTAGAAGAAACTTAGAGGCCTCTATCTGGGGACTACTTCACAGCTCTGAAGCAATTTTAATGTTGTAGGGAACCGCATGTGCCTTCCCAGACCTTTATTTGGCATTCTCTCTTCATTTTTTTTCCTCTTTTCTTTCCGTGTTACTATCCTGTATTTAAGGGAGAAAAATAACTTCCAGCTGAGCAATTGCTTGGTGTAATTCCTGCTAATTTTTTAATTTTTTAGTTTAATTCCTGATTTAAACTAAAATTCTAATGGAGGTGGTAAGGTTAGAAGTTCCAACATTTATTTACAGAGTGTAATATCTAGGAAATTAATGCTCAGTTCAATAATTCAAAACCGATTTCTTCTGAAAGCCAGGGGACATAGTAATCATCCAATATCTACTTGTATTTCACCTTTTTAAAAGATCTCGTGGACGTCACTCACTTCTGTTTTTCCTCCCGTTCCGTGCTAGGAAATCAGGGCCCAGCAACTTTTTACCTTTGTTTCATTCAGGTGGTGGCCTCTGGGTTTCTGTCACCTCAGGGGGCTTTACTCTTGTGTCCTCTGAGGGTCAGAAGGGTGAGCCGGTGCTTAGGGGCCCGAGAGAGCCTCGGAGGGGTGCCCCTAGGAGCTGCTCCCTCGTTTAAAATGTACCCTGTACTGGTGCAGGGCGGGTCCTGTCTCCATCTGAGCAGTCTAGCTGACCATCGGAGAGTTCTTCCTGGAATGCCAAGACCAGATCCTTCACCAGGGTCTAGAGAGGTTTCCAGATGTCACTGTAGAGAGCAAAAGGAAAGAATGCTGCCAAAATTCTCAAACGTGCAAGTCAGAAACCAAAATGCCGGAACTGGGCACCATGATCGCTCTGTCTCATTCTAACTTGGCTTCTCCAAGATGCTGCACCCTGGTATAAATATATTGCATTTTTAATTGATTTTTTCCTACAAATGACCCTCCAGGATGGTTATATTAGCTTTGCCTCTGATCTTTAAAACAGCTCTGCTGTGGAGTTAGGAATTGGTGACGCCACATCTACCTGCTTGTAGAGTCGGGTCACCGAGGAGGAAGAAAAGACACCTACAAAAACAAAATTGAGAGGAAACTTAACTTGAGGGTAGAAGCAGGCCATCAGCCCCTCACACAGCGTGGAGGCGTTTGCCTGCGGGTCCTGGGACGGGGTCAGGCGGACCTTAGCATTTTTAACCAAAAGGAACATGTGCCCATTCAGGGGGGAAATGAGGAAATTCAGAAAAATAGAAGAAAAAAATCACCATAATCCCACCACTCTAAGATAACATTTGACTGTGTTTTATACATTTTATAAATGTTTATTGACATTTTGGTACATCTCTGTCCCCATTCCTTTTCTTTAGGTAGCAAAGGTATAAAACTTTATAGTTTGCTTTCTATCCTGAACATTTAACCGGAAACAAATAAGGCTTTTGAATGTTCATTTAGAGGTCCGAAGGGTACTTGCTTGACAGAAGACAGAATATCCTTAGTAAATCTTTGAAGAAACCTTCACCCTAGTGGCTCAGTCTGTGACCACAGCGTCTGTGACTTCTATTCTCGGAGTAGCGGTGGGCAGGCCCTGGTCCTCAGACAGAAGCAGGGCCCTTGCAGCGCAGTGAGCACTGCCTTCTCCCTGGGCTGGCGGGTTGCTGCCGAGAGCCACAGGCCGTCCTGGCGTTTGCCCACGCGGGGCTCCTCCTAGGGGCCACCTGTCTCCCCCATCCTTCCAGACTCTCCTCTTCTTAATCCTCCTTTTGCCTGAATCTTCCTTTCTATTAAGGATAGGACCCCAGATAAGGAACTGTGGACTTGAACTCATAAGCCCCATGCAGATTTAAGGAAATGCAAGGTCATGTGCACTAAATTCATAATCATTTCGGATGCAGAAAGCTAAAAAAAAAAAAAAAATACTTTTGTCTTTCCCACTCAAAATACGGCACCACACCCTCGAGGTCAGGGGTTGCATGTTTTATGGCTCTGAATTACAGCCGTCACATTTGAAAAGCGAAGCATTCAAGGGGTCCCTGGGGGGCTCAGCCGGTTGGGCATCCAACTTTGGCTCAGGTCATGATGTCTTGGTTCGTGGGTTCGGGCCCTGCATTGGGCTCTGAGCTGACAGCACAGAGCCTAGAGCCTGCCTTGAATTCTGTGTCTCCCTTTCTCTCCCTCCCTCCCTCCCTCCCTCCCTCCCTCCCTCCCTCTCTCGCTCTCTCTCTCTCTCTCTCTCTCTCTCTCTCTCTCTCTCTCTCTGACCTTCCTGTTCTCACACTCTGCCTCTCTCTGTCTCTAACAAATCAATAAAAGTTAAGAAATTTTTTTTATATATTTTTTAATGTTTTATTTATTTTTGATACAGAGAGAGACAGAGCATGAGAGGGGGAGGGTCAGAGAGAGAAGGAGACACAGAACCAGAAGCAGGCTCCAGGCTCTGAGCTAGCCGCCAGCACAGAGCTTGACGCGGGGCTCGAACCCACGAACGTGAGATCTGACCTGAGCCGAAGTCAGAGGCTCAACCAACTGAGCCAACCAGGTGCCCCAAGAAAATTTTTTTAATGGAAGCATTCAGTTCAACCCATATTTACTGAGAAAGATATCAACTAGATCTTAAAGGAAAAGGAAAATGAGTAAGAAATGATCCTTCCTTTTCTGGGTGCTCTTAGTCTAGTAGAGGAAATAAGGTGAAGGCACGGGAGCGGGGAGGAGGGGGGGGAGGCGCGGAGTGTAAGAAGTACAGACGCCCGCTAGAGCAGGAGAGAAGGGGGTGGTGCTGGCAGGAGGCGGCAGGAGGCATCAGGAAGGAGATGAGAAAACGTGGGTTGGAGGTGTCTCTTGGAGACCGGCAAGGCACTGAGAAGAGCCTGCGCCAGCGCACCCTGGAGCTCAGGGCACGCTGGAGACCTGAGCCGCCTTCTTTCCGTTTTGTTATTGTTGTTTTTAATCACCTGGGAAGACGCAGATGAATATGCAGCAGAGAATGAAACTCCCCCAGAATTCTGTCACCCAGAGAAACGCTCTCTGAACATCATGGTGTGCTTTCTTCCACTCAGCTTTCTGCACTGCGGTTAGAACAGGACAGCAAGGAGCTGGCCCGCCTGCCCGGCTCTGAGGGCGGGGGTGGCGGGCACCGTCTAGCCCAGTGCACGCTCTCCTAAAGAAATGCTAGCTAAGGCCTGCGTTCCTTTGGTAAGTTCAAGACCACAAACTTGTGGAAATCTGGCCTTACACTCTGAATTGAATCCGGGGCCAGATCTAAATGATGTGTGGCACCTAAAAGGTCATCACAAATTCATTTCCTTTTCATGAGCCAATAAGTTAGATGTCTGGATCTATGTCCATTTTCTGTAACACAAACACTTCTTGACTTGAAATGGTGCTTTGTCCAAAAATGAGTATTTTTTGATCCTCAGATTTCATGTTTATTTTAAAAAGCAAATGGTATGATAATAAAATAAAAATTACCTGAATTAACACTATCCAAAAATAACATATCTTGGCAGATGTTTTCCCAGCCTTTTTTGGGTTTGTTTTGGGTGTTTTGTTTTTCTGCATGTGAGGTTCCCCTCCCCCCACTTCTAAATTACGGTCATCTTTCTGTAGCCATCAATATCAACCAGTACTTTACATTCTGATACAAATTGCTCAGATGCCCAGCTTTCTGCTGTCCCACCAAGGTATGCCAGAGGTGGGTATAATCAGTCATTACTTTGATAAATTTTCTTGGAGCATAACCGAAAAGCACACAGATCAAATTTACAAGCTAGTGAACTTTTAAAGAAGTAAACACTTAAATTACAAATCCCACATCTGGATCAAGAACAGAACATTACAGCACCCCAAGCAACTGCCCGCACTCCCCTTTCCCGTTACCCAGGTAACCACTGTTCTCCCTGATTTGTAACCTCTACTCATCTGATGGGTAAAAACTACGTTGATTTTTGCTTCCAGTTACTTAAGTCAGTGCTTGGACTATTTCTAAAATTCGTTGTAGGGCCCAGTTTTGGGGGCTTGAATCTCCTCCATGAAAGAAATGAATGGCACTCATTTTCAGCGTGGGGCATGAAGTGATTTGTCACAGTTGAAAAGGTTAAAGCAAGGAATCTGCGGGGGGCGCCTGGGTGGCTCAGTTGGTTAAGCGTCTGACTCTTGATTTCCACTCAGATCATGATCTCACAGTTTGTGAGTCTGAGCACATGCCGGGGCTCTGTGCTGACAGCGAAGAGCCTGCTTGGGAATCTCTCTTTATCTCTTTCTGCCCCTCCCCCACTCATGCTCACTCTCTCTCTCTCTCTCTCAAAATATTTTTTTTAAAGATTCTATGGTATAACCCTTGTCATATAGTCCCAGTAAAGATTGAGTGCCTTTGAGACAGTCACCGTGATTTTTTTTTAAATCTTCCTTTCTTTGAAATGACAAATTTCAGGGGCGCCTGGGTGGCTCAGTTGGTTGAGCGGCCGGCTTCGGCTCAGGTCATGATTTCACAGTTCGTGGGTTCAAGCCCCGCGTCGGGCTCTGTGCTGACAGCTAGCTCAGAGCCTGGAGCCTGCTTCCGGTTCTGTGTCTCCCTCTCTCTCTGACCCTCCCCTGCTCGAGCTGTCTCTCTCTGTCTCTCAAAAATAAATAAAAGACATTAAAAAAAATTTAAAAAAAAATGACAAATTTCAGTGTCTTCTGCAACCTGAGAGCCATGAGGCTAGAAGCTGACCTCTGCTGGAAGCTTCTGGTACTGTCTGGAGGAAGGGTCTAGTCTTCCCTGACAGCTGCTAGCGTTTCATTCAGCTCGAGCTCGCCTGCCGCTCTGGCTTTTCCTTGCACCTTCTCATTTTTTTTCCTTATGCCGTTTTTCTGCTGTGGTAGCACATTTCGCTTAACAAAATGTGAAGTTTTGTGTGTGGCAAAACCTTTGTAAATAAACGTCCCAGCGACTGTTACGATGAAATACGCAAAAACAGTTTGCCAGGTTGTGCCCCCTTTGCACGTCCTAAGATGCAGCCCCGGGGCCTGGCACCAGAGGAGGGGGAGTAACCTGCTGCTTCTCTTCTCTCCAGGGATCGACAAGGAGAACGTCGAACTCTCCCCCACCTCTGGCCACTGTAACAGTGGACGCACTCGCCACGGATCCGCGAGCCAGGTGCAGAAGCAGAGAAGCGCTGGCAGTTTCAAACGTAATAGCATTAAGAAGATCGTGTGAAGCTTTCTTCCTTTCCTTTTTCAAACAGACTTAACCTACTCGCACGGGCTCGTCCCTCGTGACCCCTCACCACCGTGCTGTGACGCGCACTTCCCGTCTCACGACGAGCCCGTCCGAGTCTGCCGTGTTGCCAGATGTTCAACTCTTGGAAGGCATTGCCTAAATCTAATGCTGCTTTTTCTTTAACTTTTGTCGTTGTTGTTCTCCTCCGTTTGGTGGGTCTGGTTTAAGCAGGTGTTCAGAACACTGCGAAGTAAGCGGGGGTCAGGACGCTCGAACTGAGAACATCCCAGCTGTGAGAAAGGATGAACCGTTGAGGGCTGCTACCACTGGCCAGCTATGAAAGCCATTTGCACAGAGCTCTGCCTTCTATGTTTCCCCTCCTTCATCATACGAAGTAAAGTGTTAGTCTTATTTACACACTTTGCAAGCTAGCAGCTTACGGGAGAAGTAGTACTATAACCCCAGTATGTTTAGTCTGACTTTTAGCTGTGGACTTTTTTTTACCTTACAAAACCGAAGGAACCGCATAGAGGTCAAGCCTCAGTGACTTCACACCATAAAGCCACAGGCAAGGTGCTTTGGGGGTGGCGGGACTTAGTATTTTGTAATGAGTTCTTAAGAAATACTAACACTTGAGTATTAGCAATAATCACCGGATAATACGCATAACCACGTATATCTTAATGCTACCGAATTAAAGTGACGGGTTCTGAGGCCTTATTCCAACTCAGCCATCCAAACGAGTTTATTTTTTTTCTCCAGTTGATTATCTTTTAACCTTTAAATATGCTAAAAGTTGGGTGGTTTTGTTTTCATAAGCCAAAACTATACTAAGTCTAGTACAGATATGTTTCTCCCCCTTCTCTTCTTTCCTAAGTAATTCTGAGCAGGGTAATCCGTGAACAAAGTGTTGGAAATTGTTCCTCGAAGGTCATCTTCATAGATGTTTGCATTAGCTCCGTAGCAAAATGGAATGGTACGTGACTTTTAGACTAGCTGATGCTCTTATTTTGTTGAATAATTTTTCCCAGAAACACAGAGTATGGTGTATATCATCAAAAATCTCCTCGATGACATGTATTTTAAGTGTCTTGTGATCTCACCCCCTCCCCTTGGAAACAAAAATCAGGAATCTTTTTAGCAGAACATTTGGGTTCTATCTGATAGAATTGCATTTAAGCACTGGGAAAGGACAGGCTGGCCTGCGTGAGTGGGACAATAAGGAACCTTAGCAGTTGCTGCTACACTGAACGCTACGGGGCGTCCTGGCGTGGGAATCTGAATGGGAACACAGACCCAGGCCGGTGCTGGTGCCCGCAGTGTGCAGAATGATGGGACTCGCCCAGCAGGCCAGTAGGATCTGGGTGTTCCGATTTAGAACTGACCCATATTTATTACGAAAAGATATCGTCCCCCACTCCCAGGTTCCCTTTTCTGTTCCGATGTGATGGCTTTGGGAGGGGCACGAAACCTAGGAGAGGGGACCCCCTCTAGTGCTGTTTCCCGAGTGGATTTCAGTAAATTAAATTCCACAGCTAAATCGAGAGATAATGGTACATTGAAGTGTTCTGATTTTAATAATATAACACATTTCACATTTATCCACACAGTAACAATGTAATATGTTAATGTAAATAAAATTGCTTTTGATATTCAGAAATAACAAGAATTTAATTTTTTTTAATTTGTTTACAGTCTCCGAAAAGTAAGAACCATTTGCCAAAATAAAAGGAAAAAAACACACTTTAGTATTAATAGTTATTTTGACATGGAGTTGCTGGGAAATATGGAAAACAGGTGCAGTGAACTGAACTTGTGTTTATGGTAGAGGCTGCGGCGGTGTCTGTAGTCACAGCGCCCACGTCTGTAAAGACGCTAAGACTAGAACTGAGTTTAGAAGCAGATCCTTTGCAAGCCGGTGCCACCCTGCTGTTAAGGCGTTGGTTCTCCCACGACCCAGTGCTTCTGGGAAGGTGTCGTGGCTTCTTGGCTCCTGGGATAAAAGGCAGATGTGAGCCTTTAATCCTGTGGCTCCATGTTTTTCCTCTTTGTTGGTTGGTTTGGTGCATGTCGGTGGGTATTTGGTTACACTATTTTGCTTCTCCCATCAAAACAGAGAAACTGCAAAAGATTTTCTGTTAAAAACAGTGATGTTTCCGTAACAAGTTTTCCAGGTAGGAGACTTCTTAAATTTATTCATCATCTCCCTCTAGTGTAATGAATGGAATGAATTACTTGATGTACCTCACGAAACGCTCAGCGTTGCACAAATCAAAATCGAGCCTCCTTTGAACTGCAGAAGTACTTTTTGATCAGTACGTCCCGGAAATATGAGAACTCACTAAGGTTTAAAATTTACCTTGTTTAGAGAACTTGTGACTTTTGAGGAGAACCTAGCTTTCCAAGTAACTAAAATGAACACGAGCCTATGTCTCGCCAGTACACTTCCCCCTGAGAAAGGAAACCCTCTTTCAGGCCTCCTACCGTGATCTACACAAGAGAGCTGAGGCCCGGACCCACTTTGCGTACCCCGATGCGAGTTCTACAGAGAACACTACGAGTCATTTGTCTGGGGCTTGTGGATGTCTACCCGGACTTTCTAAAGAGGCAAACATGACCCGTCGCAGAACCCACCCGGTTTATCGCTACCCCCGCCGCAAGGGGGCGCCGGACTCGCCAACACGGAGCCGCGGTTCCCTGGCTCTGGGGGAAAGCGGCGAGGCTCCGCCCCTCGCCCGCCCACCCCTCCCCTGCCCGGCTCAGACCCGCAGCCCCGTGCCCGCCCCGGGGAGCCGTCAGCCGCCACCCCTAGTCCCCCAGGCCGCGAGCTGGCAGCCCTCCCTCCCTGCTTAGTGGGTTTTAAGCCTTTTCCGTTTAGTTTTGGCTTTCTGTTTGCTTTCTCATTTTGGTTTCCACCCCTCCCGGCCCTGCCGGCATCATGAGGCATGGCTTCTTCAAGGTTATGCAATGGACTTCTAAAACAAAAATGCCCTCTTCGGTGTCAGCCACACACTTTTTTTTTAAAGCAGTATATTCACCTGTACATAGTTTGTGTAAAATTTGACAGAAAAGTATATTTACTACACTGTAAATACGTGACGATATATTGTATTATTTTGCTTTTTTGTAAAGCAGTTGCTGTACATGGATAACAAAAATTTGATGATTCTCGTGTTAGTATTGTGAACTCCTTCCTGCGACTGCGCTACGTCATTTAAGGAAAATGCTGTGTATTGTAAACTTACGTCGTGTATGATAACTACTTCCTCTCCATCCGGGCCCAAGGTTGGGCGCCGCCTCGTCTGCAGCCTTGTGAACACGGTCCGCCGGCCGGAGAAATACTGCCCGAGGGTCAGAGCGGGTCTTCGTAGGGGCGGTTGTAGAAACCCATTTCAGACCGTTGTTGTTCCCGCCCGTCCTCCCTGTGTCTGTACTCCACACACACCCCTTTTTTTAAGTAAAATGTAAATTCAATCTGCTCTATGATGTGGGGAGTTGTTTAATTTCTTCACATGCCTCAGCTCTGTTGTCTCACGTCCCGCCCCCATGCCCCCCACCCCACCTCTCCCTGATCTTTCTAAAACATCAAGGCCATTTCCTTTCTTTTGAGGGTGCCTTGGATTCTCCTTCCTCCCCCAAGCATGGGCAGGACCTTTCTATCTCCAGAAGCTCTCTGAACTAAAACTAAAATAATTTTGGTGAAATGTGTAGGGGAGGAAAAAGTTCTCCAGCCTTTTAGGACCCCCAGCTGGGTCTGAAAATTCACCTGACTGGGACAGCTTAACAGAAGAAAGCGCACAGCACAGATCATCGGTGGACTTCTGACACGACACAGGAGCTTTCTAAGGAAACGAAGACTGGAAGGAGGAGCTGAGCCCGGGCGTGTCTACACTGCGTCGGACTGATGGAGAGGGCAGTCACGGAGAGGTCGAGGTAAGTGTAGTCAGCTGGGGAGACCGAGTGAGGCCTGTGTGTTTCCACGGCCCTGTCGTTGAAGATAGGAATGCTCCTTTTTTCTGGGCCTAGGGAGAATGCCTCTCCCGGGAGGGGCCGTGCCCTGTTTGCAGGGGAAGAGGGCCGGGGCCAGGTCAGCGAGACGGCCTCCAGCATTTTCTCCGACTCCTTCAGCTTAAAATACCCAACATGGCCAAGGCGCTTGTAGTTTGGGCTTGTACATCCTGAACCCCTCCAGTGCCTTTTCGGGACATCCCAAGCTGAGGGGTGACTGTTCTCTGGGATGAGCCAGCCTGACCTCTTTTAAAATGAGCAGTTAGGGGCACCTGGGTGGCTCAGTCGTTGAGCGTCCAACGTCGGCTCAAGTCATGATCTCACAGTCCATGGGTTCGAGCCCCGCATCGGGCTCTGTGCTGACAGCTCAGAGCCTGGAGCCTGCTTCAGATTCTGTGTCTCCCTCTGTCTCTGACCCTCCCCCGCTCGCGCTCTATCTCTCTCTCTCTCTCTCTCTTTCTCAAAAACAAATAAACTTTTAAAAATATTTTATGGGACGCCAGGGTGGCTCAGTCGGTTAAGTGTCCCGCTTCGGCTCAGGTCATGATCTCACAGTTTGTGGGTTTGAGCCCCGCGTCGGGATCTGTGCTGACAGCTAGTTCAGAGCCTAGAGCCTGCTTCAGATTCTGTATCTCCCTCTCTCTCTGACCCTCCTCTGCTTGCGCTCTCTCTCAAAAATAAACAAAAAACACTTAAAATATATATTTTAGGGGCACCTGGGTGGCTCAGTTAAGTGTCCAGTTTAGCTCAAGTCATGATCTCATGGTTCGTGGGTTGGAGTCCCACGTCAGGCTCTGTGCTGACAGCTCGGAGCCTGAAGCCTGCTTTGGATTCTGTGTCTCCCCCTCCACCCCCCCCATAAAGGTAAATAAACATTTTTAAAAATTTAATAAAAATATTTTTAAAAAACAAACAAACATGCCTTAACCCCAGAGCACCCGAAATAGGGGTACTCTATCTCTGAGTCTGGCCCAAAGTCAAAGTCCAGTGAGAAACTGATGGCAAGGGACGCGCCCTTTTCTGAATTAGTAATCTGCGAACTGAAGGCAGGAAGGAGCCAGGTGATCTGCGCTTCAAGCAGAAACACCCCTACCACCCCCTATACGTCTATCCAGAGGCAAAAAAAAATTTTTTTTTCATTAACAAAATAGTCCATTTCTGAGTTTGCAGGCATTCATTCCCTCACAGCGGAAAGAAACATTGATCGGCCCCCTTGTTTTCGCAAATGAACTCCAGCATCAGCAGCTCTGGAAGCGGCGCCGTCCAGGCACTGCGTTCTCTTGGTTCTGTGACAGCTGCTCTTTCACAGGGTTGTGATGGAAGGTTCCAGCGCTCCGGCTAGACCCTGAGCGTCCAGCTACAGGGATTGTGCCTGTTTGAGGGACTCAGCAGATGGTTGTTGAAGGGCTCATAAGCCTCTAGGTTCTCAACGAACATAGAAATAGATGTAATGGCGGGGGGCAGATCTTGGGGTGGCTCAGTCGGTTGAACGTCTGACTTCGGCTCAGGTCATGATCTCACGGTTTATGGGTTCGAGCCTCACATCGGGCTCTGTGCTGACAGCTCAGAGTCTGGAGCCTGTCTTCAGATTCTGTGTCTCCCTCTCTCTCTCTCTGCCCCTCCCCTGTTCACGCTCTGTCTCTCAAAAATAAATGTAAAAAAACTTTTCTTAAAGAAAAAAAGACCCTATTCATAATAGCAATCCCAGTGTAAAATCCCTACCATGTCCTGTGTCTACATAATAAAGACCTACCGAAAACCGTAATCCAGGTTTTGAGATTTCGCGTTTCCGTAAAACTTCCAACGTGTAGTCTGCCAACTCATACCTTTAGAAAAAAGCAAAAACATTTTTAAAAAGCCTTTTTCTGGGGCGCCTGGGTGGCTCAATCGATTAAGCCTCCAACCTCGGCTCAGGTCAGATCTCACGTTCGTGGGTTCGAGCCCCGCGTCAGGCTCTGTGCTGACGGCTAGCTCAGAGCCTGGAGCCTGCTTCCAGTTCTGTGTCTCCTTCTCTCTCTGACCCTCCCCCTCTCATGCTCTGTCTCTCCTGTATCAAAAATTAATAAAACATTAAAAAAAAGCCTTTTTCTAATGGAAAAGCCATTTCCACCCCCAACGAGTAGGGGGAGCGGGAATTCTTTAAGAGGAAGTAGTTTTGCTGCCTAAAAAGTCACGGTGTTGTCCTCCCACGCTGCCCGTTCGGCGGCCACGCTACTCCGCAGGCCGGCATGGGACCGGCAGGTCGGAAAAGAGAGCTGAGTAAATGGAGAGCCAGACCACAGCCCAGGGGGGAAAACTGAATATTATAGCGTCAAGTCTTCCCAAACCACTGATTTTTTAAACTCCTTTTTTTTTTTATTTAGGTTTATTTCATTATTTTGAGAGGATAGGAGCAGAGAGAGAGAATCCCAAGGAGGCTCTGCACCGTCAGCGCAGAGCCAGATGTGGGACTCGATCTCAACCCTGAGATCATGACTTGAGCAGAGATCAAGAGTCAGGTGCTTAGTGGACTGAGCCACCCACGCAGCCCTCCGATTTACGGATTGAATGCACTACCAATCAAGATCCAAACAAAATGATCCCAGGGTATAACTTGGGGCGTAAACAAAAAAGCATGGCTAAGGAAACAGAAAAAGACATAGTTGGAAACTTCCTTGACGAGATAATATAGACATTTTTAAATATTTCAAGTTGATAATGTAATTAAACTTAATAGAATGAAACAGACAAAAAGGTCTTAGATATGCTATAGTTTAAACGAAACAAAATTTCACTGAGCCACAAAAGCTAATTTCCCACCCTGCTACATGTCCGCCGCTGACTGGTAGGGGGCGCTGCTCATCCACTTTCTGTGGCTCAGTGAGCCGCCTCCGCCGCAGCGGGCTGGTCAGACAGCAGAGGGAGACCGCGGGCCCGCTTCCCGGTCTTCCCCCCGCCCCCCATGATGGAACCGATCCCTAGCCACACTGTCCAATATGGTGGCCACAGCCCCACGAGGCTGTTGAACACCCGAAATGTGGCTATTGAGACCGAGGAACTTACTTTTTCTTTCATTTAAATTAAGTGTAAATGGTTACATGGGGCTGGTGACCACCAGATTGGAGAGCCCAGAACCCAGGGGCCCTCGCATTAGCAACTATAGGGCTGAGGCCGGATGTGCCACAACTTCTGCCCACAGTTACTGCCAGAGCTTGTCACGCAACTCCACAAGATAAATCACAAGGGTCCAAGAAAGCTATTCTCCGCTGTCCAGAAGGACGACTAGAAATGTTGGCCAAGATCATAAATAACTCTCACAATAGGGAAAGGACTTTGTAAGCCTAAAAGCAGTGGAAGATATCCTAAAGATTAGGCTTAAAATATCCTCATGTCCAAAGAACTCACCCAAAATTTAAAGGCCAACAGAAAAAAATAAATAAAAATAAAGGCCAACAGAGAAGAGTTCATTAAAATCAATTTTTTCATTTTATTTTTTAAACTTATTAATTTACTTTGAAAGAGAGAGTGAAGTGGGGAGGGACAGAGAGAGGGAGGGAAGGAGAGAGAGAATCCTAAGCAGGCTCCACGCTGCCAGCAGCGAGACCAATGTGAGGCTCAAACTCACAAACTGTGAGATCATGACCTGAGCTGGAGTCAGATGCTTAGCCCACTGAGACACCCAGGCGCCCCAAAATCAATTTTAAGAAAAGAGCCATGTAGGTCAAAAAAAATGGGCAAACGGGCTGAATGGCTAATCCCCAGAAAGAAAATACTGTACCAGTTGGTAATTACTATACAATGAAAAAGTTCACACTCAGTGAACAAAAAAATTCCAATAGATACAGTGAAATATCATTTTCACCTGTCAAATTAGCATAGATGTGGGGGAAGTGGGATGGACTCACTCCTGCCCTTGACCTCATCTTCCCGTGTCACTAGCCTGGAGAACATCCCCACCGTTTTCCCCAGTAACACTGTAATCTGGGAATCTAGCCTAAAGAAAGAAGAGATCAGAGCGCTAAGACTTCTATTAAAGTATTATATATAATATCAAAATACCTGAAGACAACCAAAATGTTGGCCAAATTATTTAGCCGGCACTTTCTGAAAGCTGACAAGGGCCTCCTTACGTACACTTTAAAAATAGGTTTAAAGAGTAATATTTAAATTTAAGGGAGAAATTCCAGTAGAATGAAGAGTTTAAAAATTGTGTATGAGGGCTGATCCCTAATTGTGTTTAAATACATATGTACACATATATATTCATATGTAGAGTTTATACGTAGAAGGCTAGGAAAGCAACACTGCTTCTTAGGTGTGATCTTACCTCCCTTGAACAGCAGGGGGCGCAGGAGAACCGGCCTATTCCCAGGGAGGCAAACAGATGGAGCCCCGGAGGGAGCCCGCTCTGCTCCTCCGGGTGCCTTTGCTGGTGGACGGGATCCCTGCTGGAACCACTTTTATTACTTTTTTAAGCTTGTTTATTTTGAGAGGGCGGGACAAAGAAGGAGAGAAAGAATCCCAAGCAGGCTTCGCACAGAGCCAGTTGTTGAGCTCAATCCCACAAACTGCGAGGTAATGATCTGAGCCAACACCAAGAGTCGGACACTTGACTAACTGAGCCACCCAGGCGCTCCTGGAGTCCCCTTTAAACATGGCACCTGGACGATTAACTCTTGATCAGTGGAGCATGTAACTCTTGATCTCAGGGTTGTGAGTTCAAGCCCCATGTTGGGTGTAGAGTTTACCTAAAACAAACCATAAGAACACTACACCTGAGTCTGTTCCCAAGAGGCCCCTGGAGGGCTTCACCCCAAGCTGACCTTCCGGTGCCTTCTGTGCAGTGTCACTGTTGGTAGGGGTTCCCAGCAGGAAGACCTGACACGCCCTTGGCCTCTGTGTCCCTAAATCTCAGTGACCCTGGCTTGTCCAGCCCAGCTCCCAGCCCCCACACCCTCCCAGATGCATATTCAGCAACACTGTGCCACCTTGGATTTCGGGGGGTTATTTGGGTTTTTAGGCTTTGCGGGTAGGGGTGGCAGAATTAGGCGCTAGGGCTCTCGCCTAATGCCTGAGATCCTATATCCGTCATCCAGGGTCACCTGGCCCACCTCCTGCCCCCACGCTTCTGTGCGGGAAGGAGCAGTGATGGGGACCAGGGTCCCATTTCCGCCGCCAAAAAGCACTGTGATCTTGGGCACTCACTTTCCCTCTTGAGACCTTGGATTTGAATCAGACACGGGTTGGCAGGGAGGCGTCTCCCGCACACTGACAGTCTCTGCCTCTCTGATCATCAGGCCTGTGGGAAACCAGTATCCCTCCTCCTGTGTCCGGCGAGTCCAGTTACCTTTATGTGACAAATGGCCCCGCCTCGCCCCCATCTCACCTTTGTTCTGCGGCCCAGGCTGGCAAGCAGCAGCTACCTGGGACATCGCCTATCTCGTGGCAGGGGACACAGAGACACGGAGAACCGTGCTTTGTCTCATAACTCTGTCCACAAGTGACAGTTCCTCCACATTTCCCTGGCCAAGGTGAGTCACACACGGCTACTCTCTGAGTTCCCCGGGGCAGAACGTATGATCCCCTGGAGGGGACGGGGTTCCAGGGCGGACACTGCAACAGTTACCACCACAGTAATGCCGCCTGCCATTTGCCCATTTACTGAGTCCTTGTTTATACCCCAGGCACCTGTGACATGAGTCTTAACTCCAAGACAATGATTAACTACAGAGTTGACCAATATGGGGGCGCCTGGGTGGCTCAGCCAGTTAAACACCCCATTCAGCTCAAGTAATGATCTCACGGTTCGTGAGTTTGAGCCCCACATTGGGCTCTGCACTGACAGTACAGAGCCTGCTTGGATTTCTCTCTCTTTCCTTATCTCTCTGCTCCTCCCCCACTCATGCTTTCTCTCTCACTCTCTCTCTCTCTCTCTCTCTCTCTCTCTCTCTCTCTCTCTCTCAAAATAAATAAACCTAAAAAGAAAAAAAGCACTATGGACACCAAATGCTAGTCTGTGTTCGCACCAGTATTTTTTGAGAATGCCAAGCTGGGAAGGTTAAGATACGTGATCTTATTTTGTCTTTTCAACTCTGTGAGGTAGATGAGTATCCCAATTTTACAGATAAGAACATGGAGATTAGGTCGCTTGGTCAAGGACACATGGCTTATAAGGGGTTGAGCCAGGATGCGGACCCCCAAGCCATCGGGGTCTGCCTCCCACAGAAAGTAGCAGAAGTCCAGGATGGGCCTGCCAGGCTCCCAACAGGATGGAGCGCGTACCAGCCTCCTGGGGGTAAGGGGAGCCAGCCCGCGGCCGCCACGGGCCCTGACCAGGCTGCAATTCCTGGTCTGGCAGGACCACGGAGGCTGTTTGTCCTGACACCTGCGAGACTAACAGCAAAGGCCCTGAGACGCATTAGCTGTGAGTCACACTCCCAGCAAATACACACAGATGCTCTGCTCACACTTAGCTGGGGGGAGGGGGGGACGGGGGGAGAGGGGCAGGGCAGTTCTTGCTCTGTGTGGACAGACAGACTCCGGTGCTATCAGGAGATGAAACCAGAGGGGAGAGGCAGGCCTCACTGAGGGGTCCCCGGAACCAGACACTTGGATTCGAGCCCTCCCGTGGGAGCCAGGCACGTGACCTGATGCCAATATGTTGGAAAGATACCTTCAGCCTGGAGGTCCCAAAGAGCAGAGACACAGAGGGCCTGGTGTCCCGGCCAGGGAGAGGTCAGCATGGGCAGGGCGGCACGGAACCTGACAAAAATCCCCTTGGGAAGTCTGCTCAGAGTTCTGTAGGCAGCAGAGTGGTGAGGGCTACTCAGGGAAGACTTCTTGGAGGAGGTGCATCTGAAGAATGGCTGCAGAGACTAGAGGAAGAAGGACGTTCCAGGCAGGGGAAACGACAATCCGTAGGACAAGCCGGGCGTGTCAGCCATCGACTGCGTGCTGAGTCCGTGTCCTGGAGTCAAGGTCCGTGCTCAGTAAACGGGTGACAGTGTTGCGGATGGCTTTACTCGTCCTGCCATCATACAGAACAGGGTCCCCAGCTGGGATCACACTCTAAAGGTCCCATCCGTTTGCCCATCATGCTGAGGACTTGGAAGTTCTTCTTTCCTGCAGAAGAGGGCAGCAGAGAAGGCTGGCAACAGGGGACCAGGCTGAGTCCCAGGGAGTAGACTCCCGGTAGGTGAGACCCGCAGCTGGAGACTGCTCCCCAGTCCTTGAGGATCCCGGAGCTGCTACTCGGGCTGGAAGCCACTTTTAGGAGCCATTTCTGCACTGGGGAAAGGATCTGGAACTCCCTCGGGCAGAAGCCAGTTTCTGGCACTCTTCTTACTTGGAAGGAAGGGTAGCAATCAGTTGGCCCTGCTCCCTTCTGAGGGTCAGAGAAGGTTCCGCGTGGGCACCCACAGGAGCGAAACCCCCAGCTTCCTGGGCACCCCCCCCAACAAGGAAGGGCAATGGCTTCAGATGGCCCGCTCACCTGGACGCGCCCCAATCCTTGGCACCCCCAGGCAGGGTGTCGCCACCTTCCACAAGCCTGTGGGTGCTCTGCGTCTGCTGGCCAAGCGTATTTTAGGCCAGGGAAAGAAAGCAAATGAGTTCACGCCACCTTCCTCCTCCAGAGCGATAATGTTTCATGGGTAAATAAAACCCACAGGTTGTAAGCAAGGAAAAAACCTGCGAATCGTGCCCTATTTCCACACAACATGCATGGGCGATGAAGTCAAGGCCCCTACACGAAAACCAGAAATGCTTCTCCCTTGCAGACTGGTTCCAAACCTGTCCCTGCGGACACACGCACCGGCCACCACAGGCCAGTCACCAGGCCGGGCACTGCACGGGGCATGTTGCGTTCACTTTCTCATTACAAACCTGTAGGGCCTCTGCGATGCAGGGAGTCGTATCCCCGCTTTACAGACGGGAACACTGAGGCTGAGAGAAGTGAAGTCGTGCAGAATCATGGGCTAAAAGAGCAGGTGTTAGTGTTCAGCCCAGCTGTTTGCGATCCCAGCTGGCTCTCGGTCATTTTTAATACCTTCCACATGATATTCATACCACATATATTAGTTTCCTGCAACTAACAACGTACCACAGACTTGGTGGCTTAAAACAACAGAAATTGTGGGTGCCTGGGTCAGTTAAGCATCTGACTTTGACTCCGGTCATGATCTCGCAGTTTGTGAGTTCGAGCCCCACGTTGGGCTCTGTGCTGACAGCTCAGAGCCTGGAGCCTGCTTCGGATTCTGTGTCTTCCTCTCTCTCTGTCCCTCACCCACTCTCTCTATCGCTCTCAAAAGTACATAAACATTAAAACGAATGAACAAACAAAACCAAAAAATGTATTCTGTTACAGTCCTAGGGGCCAGAAGTCTGAAATCGAGGGCCACATTCGCCCTGGAGGCCCTAGGCAAGATTCTTTTCCTTCCCTCTTCTGCACTCCTTGGCTTACGGCTGCACCAGCCTGATCTCTGGTTGCGTGTTCACACTGGTTGTGGGTTCACACCGGTTGTGTGTTCTGTTTATGTCGGTCTTCCCTCTGCCTCTTTCCTATCGGACTGTATTGGAGTATGACTGTAATTTAGAGCCCCCTCCCCCGCCCCCAGGAACCCAGGAAAATCTCTCCATCGCCAGAGCCTTAATTTAATCACACCAGCAAAGACTCTTGTTCCGATAAGGTCACGTTCACAGGACGCCGGGATTAGGAGGTGGGCTAGCACTGCCATTTACATAGATCAGCCCACTCAGCCGTCACGACAGCCTTGTCCCCATCTGTCGGTGGCCTCACTTGTCTGCACAGAACGCCAGAGGAGCAGAATGGAGAGGTGGGCAAGGTGAAAAAGAATGTAATCAGGGAAGGCTTCCTACAGGAGGTGCCTGTGCCACTTCTAAGGCACCTTGGAAGACAGGCTGGAGGAAGTGGCTCAGGGGAGGAGGTAGGCGTGAGCAGGTGCCCCAGGCAGAGGGAGGCAGGAGGGAGTTCAGATGCTCTGGGCCAAGAGTGAGGAGAGACAGGAGACAGGAGGGGCTGAAGCCTGTTGAGGCTTCTCCCTAGAGAATGGGCTGGACTCCCCACTGTGCCTTCCAGGGGTATTTCCCAGGTGTGCCTATGAGGCTGCGACAGCTGTTGGAAATCACCGGGGGACACAGGGTCACCTGGAGGAAGAGGAGAGGAGGGAGGCTCCTGGTCTTCTTGCTCGCTGCTCCCCCAGAGGGGCTCTTGCTTCCCTGACATGAGTGTTCTTTTGCTGTAGGTGCTGGAACTGCGCTTTGAGCTCCAGACCAAAGACTCGGGAGTCCCAGGGCTCTGGTCCCAGGTGGGCCTCGAACACCCTCCCAGCCTGGGCTCTCAGTGCCGGCCCCATGTGTGGTGACTTCCCAGTCATCAGCAAAGACCGGGACTGTGACTACTCCTTCTCTGTCCCCCCAGCCTGCGGGTACCACAGAGGCACGCGACAGAAAGAACGTGACCACACAGAGAGCGTGTCTGCGATGTGACGGACCCCGTCCCAAGCCCACGCCTTGTCAGGGAGGGAGGCATCCAGCAAACCGTCACCCCGTGGAGGTAAACCTGCAGACAGGGACCTGGCTGAGAAGGGTCGGGGGTCAAGGAGGGCTCCCCGGAGGAAGCAGCTTCTGAATTTGGGGTGACCCTGTCTTTGGGAGAACCCCTATTCTGACTGTGGGCTCTGGGCTTGATTCACCTGGGATTCGTTCATGCTTAGATCGGAGGCTCCCACCTCTGCCTGCTGAGCCGGGTGTCACAGGGCAGATGACTCAACAGTAACAGGCAGACCCCTGCATACGTGGGACTGTTATTGTCCCCGTTGTATAGATGAGACCAAAGTGTCTTACTGAGGAACATCCAGCTAACAGAAGCGCACGCCCTTCCCAGAACCCGGCCCGCCCCAACCTCCACCCCTCCCCCGTGACCTCCCCGCTGTCCCGCTCTCCCACATCTCGGATTCTCCAATCCTCAAACTCAAAAGTCTCTCATCCCAGGAAGTGCTCCTGGAGGAATTCAAGCATCAGGGGGAAAGGGCAGATAACAACATCTCCCCCGGGAACTGGGGCTGGACAGAGGGAAGAGTGTGGCCCAGTCAGCGAGGCCACATGGTGGTCCCTCTCAGAGTGAGCAGAAGACCAGAGGCCACGGAGGACAGGCCACACAGCACATGTGCAAGACTTGCCCCCAGCCCACTCCAGACTCCCTGCCTGGGTCTCTTGGTTCCTGCGGGGAACACGGCTGGGGCTTCTTTGGGACACACCTGTGGCTGATAATGAGGACAAGGTGACAGAGACACATCCTGTTCTGGGGGCGCCTGGGCAGCTCGGTCGGTTGCGCATCCGACTCTTGGCTTTGGACTCAGGTCATGATCTCACAGTTCATGGGTTTGAGCCCCATGTCGGGCTCTGTGCTGACATTGCAGAGCCTGCTTGGGATTCTCTCTCTTCCTCTCTTGTCCTTCCTTGGCTTGAGCACTTGTGTGCTCTCTCTGTCAAAATAAGCAAACTTAAAAAAAAAAAAAAAGACACATCCTGTCCTGGTGGGTGTCTCCCTGCAGAATTTTAAAACTAAGTAGGCACCTGGAGGAAAGCACCAGAACTCAGACTAACAGCAAGATGGAGTACCATCAGAGAAGGCTTCCTGGAAGAAGAAACCTCTTTTGTTTTTTTTTTAATGTTTATTTATTTTGAGAGACAGAGAGAGTGTGCACTAGAACAGGGGAGGGGCAGAGAGAAAAGGAGACAGACACTCTGTCAACGCATAGCCCAACATGGGGCTCAATTTCATGAACCAGAGATTTTGAGCTGAAATCACGAGTCATATGCTCAACCAACTAACTAAGGTTCCCCAGTGAGGACTCGACTGAGCTGGAAAGGGTAAGTGGGAGCAGACTCAACCGAGGCCTGTGCTTGGGGCAAATGGTGCCACAAGGGCCTGGCACGCTGAACAACAAGGTAGCAGAGGTGAGGAGGCCGGCCAGACCGTGAGGGCCCACAGGTAGAGTTATCGAGAGGAGCCCGGGTAGAGGCTCGGCTGAGCACCTCCTGAAAGGTGGCTAAGGTTGAGGCCTGGAGGTCAATGCCAGCTCTCAGGTTCTGTCCTGGTTTCTGAGCTTGGGCACCCAGGGTTGCCAGAGAGGGGTTAGCGAGGGAACCCAGGGACAGGGAGGGAAGGAACCTCCCTAAGGCGTTTTGTGTCTACAAACCTAGTTGCTTGCTTCTCCTTCCTCCTGCCTGGCCCCGGTCCTCTCTGTACCTCCCCTGTCGCTGGACACCTTTTCAGGCTGGAGGTCTGTTCCCTGCTCTTCCTCTCGGTTTCCTTCCCCAGCAGCCCCATAAGCGCTGCTGGGGAGGGCCGTGTGGTCCAAAGCCTGGAAGCTGTTCCAGAGGTTCGGAGTAGGGAGTCTAGGTGCCTCCAGATCCGGACTGGATACAAATCTTAGCCCTTCCTCTCACAAGCTGTGTGGCCTAGGGTAAGTAGTTCAGCCTCTCTGGTTCTCAGCTTCCGGATGAATGTAACAATCGAACACGCTCGGAGGAACCCCCTGGCACCTGCAGAGCGCTGGGTCCTGCCTGGGCCGCGCGCAGGGTCGGGCGGCGGCGAGTGCGCCGGCGAGGCGG
>NC_043716.1:18211162-18222862 GCF_006229205.1 Suricata suricatta
CCCCGCGGGTCGGACCCCGGCTTTCCCCCCCGCAGCGCCCACGGCGGCGAGCGTCACGCGGCACGCCCAGGGTGGCTTCCCTGCCCACCTTACCTCCCCCGCAGTGCGGGGCCCTCGGATCCGTGTGAAAACCCACTTAGGGGGAAGGAGCTGTCAGGACCCGGCCTCGCGACCCCCGCCCTCCCTACCCGAGCGGAGACAGAGCCACCGGGTCTATGGGAACGGAATTCCAGGACGCGGGTGGGGGAGCGGGGGAACGTGCGCCCCACTGGGCCCAGCCAGGGGGTGGACGGGCCAACTGGGGGCGCGCTGCAGCCCGGCTGTGCCCACCCTGCCTCGCACGCAGGAGGGTGACACCCAGTGACCCGTCATTCGGGCTCCAATGGGCAGGCCTGGTTGGCAGCTGTGTTGGCTGCGGCCGGCAGTCTCCCGTGTAGGCCCGCGTCTATATGGGGAAAGCCGGAGTTCTGTTGGTTGTGAGCAGGGCAAGAATCAGTGGGTGGGTGTTGCCAGTGGGGTGGCCCAAGGAATAGCGATAAATGGCCCGTCGACTAGTGTCCACTCATGCCACGGGCACAGGGACTGGTGCCTATGTCTGGGAGGGAGGGCAGGGCACCCCCATTCTCGAGTTACTGGCCACTCTGACATGGTCAGGGTTTTCTCCTGGGAACAGAAGCCCTGAGTTTCCAAGGCCACCTAAGGCCTCAGGCTGTGCATCGGGAGCATGGGCACCGAGGGCCTCCAATACTGGCTGGCATTCTGTTCCTGGGACACCTCGCGCCTAGCATTCCAGCACATGGGAGAAGCCAGGACATAGTTAGGTTGGACCCGTGCCTCTCTGTCACCTGGCAAGGGGGAGATGATAGATAACCATCTCTCCATGGCACCTGGGCATGGCCAGGACCTCGGAGCGGTAGGTGGGAGAGGATGCGGCAGGTATCAAGTTGGAGGACTCTGCTACCCCATCCCAGGAAGCCCGCTGCTGTGCTTCTTGTCGCAATCAGTCCACATTTCCTGCAAACATCAGGATCCTTTCCCTTGCCCAAAAGCCAGCCAAGCCCCTCACCCTCCCCAGGGGCTGCCTCTGAGGCCGGCAAGCAGCCCCTCCGCATGGGGAGAGCCCCCGCACTCCTCCCAGGACACAGGCTGCAGGGAGAAGCACTTGCCTGGCCCTGCTCGAACCTGGAGTTCCAGAGTTCCCCCAGCAGTTCTGTGCAGGAGGCCCCCCGGATCCCCCAGCAAGCGTCACCAAAGTATCCCCGAGCTGGACCGCTGCTCTTGTTGGACCCTTCCCCCTCCTGCCCTCTCAGAGCCAAACCTGCTTGTCACGTGGTCATCTCGGTTCTGCGCAGGGACTCACACGGGTCGCTCTTCTGTGCCGCAGCCCTTAAATATTTGAAAAGAACACTCCTGAGGCTCAATTGGTTAAGCGTCTGACTTCAGTTCAGGGCATGATCTCAAGGTTCACGAGTTCGAGCCCCGCATCGGGTCTGTGCTGACAGCCCAGAGCCTGGAGCCTGCTTCCGATTCTGTGTCTCCCTCTTTCCACCCCTCCTCTGATCAAACTAACTCTCTCTCTCCCTCTCTCTCTCTCTCCCTCTCTCTCTCTCTCAAAAATAAAAAAAGAAACATTAAAAATTTTTAAGAAAAAGAAAAGAACACTCCTGTCCCCTTCACTCCTTCCCATCCAGTCCTTCCCATCTTCACTTCTCCAGGTCGAATACCCTCTGTCCCCAAAAGCCCCCGGCCATTTCCATATGACCTGGCAGGGGCCAGATCTCTACCTTATGGCCCTGAGCTGCCATCAACTAATTTGTGTGACTCAGTTTTCCTCGTATTAACGCAGAGGGCCTGGGTTAGGAGACCCCCGGGAGGCTGCCTCTGGCAGGGTACACCACCCCCTCCATTCATATTGTTTCTGACCACCCAGACCCCAAGAGTTCTTTCTTAGAAACCTCTGGATTCCCCAGGATTCCCCTCAGTCCCAGAGAAGGGTCAGTGATTCTTTCTTTAGAGAAGCAGTTTACATGCAGTGTAGGAAATTAGAAATATGGGTCTTATGTTCCCATCTCCCAGGCAGCGCCACTGTGACACCTTGATTACATCCTTCCAGAACTGTCTCTATGCTTATATGTAGATTTCCTCCATAAAATGAGATCATGCTGCACATACTGTTTTTTAACCTGATTTTTTCCCAAGTAAATGATCAGCACTTTCTGCTTCAGTACATTTTCATCTCGCTTAATATGCAGACCTCATTCGCATTTTCTGGCCCCAAAATGCCCATTTTGTTGTTTTGTTTAAACCAGTTTCCTCTCTAGAATTGTGCAGTGTTAATCAGATGCTGTGATCCTTAGGTCTCTCTACTGAATGCAATTCCTTTTTTAAAGCAAAATTTTAATAATCCTGGCTTGCTGTAGAGATCAGGCCTCTGGTCTGTGTCAATAATTTCTTGACTCAAAACCTGTTATTGGGCCTTTTTTCCTATTAAATTTCATCTCATTCATTTCATCCCATTGCAATAGACAGTGGAGAGAACTTCCTACCTCTGTCACTCTCAGATGCTGTGTGCTACGTGCCGGGTTCGAGAAGCAGGTGCTTTATGTCGGGATCCACAGGCTGATTGTAAGCACAGGGCAGGACCACGGACAGGGCCTAGTAGGGGCGGTTCTGCTCACACTGTGTGGTTGATTGAGACCCACAAACATAACATTCTGCACTGTACTCGCTACACAGGACAATGGAGAAAAGGCATTTCTCCATGGTTAGAGATCCCTTCGAAATTCTATGTGCTTGGGCAGTTTCTATTTCATTTGTTCAAACCTCAGGTGGAAACCTTGATTTCCCAACTAGTGCTCTAGGGTGGACAACTGTTGTTCATTAAATATGGACTTCTCAGAGCTGGTTACCCACGTTTGGCCAACTCCCTCCAGAGCATCAGGGATGCCAGAATCCTTTGCACTAATCCAACTACACTAGGTTGCAAAGTATAAAATGAAATGAGGCCACACTAATGTAAATACTTGAGTGAGCAAATAAGTAAATAGTAGGAAAAATTCCCATACAGAAGAAATTCAAATAATTTATGTAGATAATTCCCCACCAAGGAGGTGGAGCCTAACTCCCCACCCCTTAAAAGAAGTGTCAGACATGCCTAGTGTCTGCCTTCCAAAGCGTAACTTTTCAGCAGAGAAGCCTGACTAGCACTGCCTCAGCCACATGATCAAGGTCAACATCAACAGTAATAAGTCATGTAGACAGTGTGTACCCTTGATGCGATGTGCTAAGAGGCACTTTACCTCTGTGGTCTTCCTTCCGAAACCTGTAACCCCAGTCTGGTCGTGAGTGAAATGTCAGACAAACCCCAACTGAAGGACATTCTGCAAGACACCTGATTAGTATTCTTTAAATCTGCCAAGGTCATCAAAACCGAGAAAAGTCTGAGAAACCGTCACAGCCAAGCAGAGCCTAAGCAGACGTGACAACTAAATGTAAGGCAGATGGGATCCTGGAACAAGAATAGGACATTAGGCAAAAACTAAGGAAGTCTGAATAAAGTATGCACAGGAGTTCGTTGTGATATTACGTATAAATTAGGCTGGCCTCTGACATGCCCCTGATTTATTGGCTTAAGAATCAGAGTAGAAAAGAGAAGACAAGAACATTGGATAAAAACATAAGTACCTGTAATTGAAACGCAAAGACTGATCTTTTAAGGACTACAAAGATGGGGGGGAGGGATGCCACTTTCCCAACTCTGAAAGTCCTAGGGACACAGGACTTACACAGGAGCAGGCAGACAAGTACATAGGTCTGTGTCCTTTCTGAGCCCCTGTTGACTCATCCATAAAGTGGGGATGATAATAGTTCCTATTCCACTGGGTTATCGTGGGGGTCGAACCAGCTAATATATGTGAGGCGCTTAGTTTGGTACCCGCACCAAGTGGGGCTGCTCTCAGGATTGCTGTAGCTGCTGCTGCTGTTATTGTGATTATTTTCTGCGAGCACCACTGAGAGGCCGTTCTGGAGCTCCCTGGGGTTGAGGTCAAGGTCTGGGACCAGCATGTGGTGCTCTCAGCCTTGTCCAGCTTGGATCTGCCAGTCCCTCTTGCATCCTTCTGAGGACAGAAGGCCTGAAAAGCCACCAGAGATGGGCCACCTTCCCTGTTGTATATTCTTATTGTTATGCCCAAGATTTCATTATCGTCTCCAAAAACCAGAGACCGCCAGGGAGACCGAGTCATGCATGCAAAAGCAAAGGGCTTTATTATTATTACGGGCTTATAAGTTCGGCCTCACAGACTTCACCGATGCAGTGGATCTGTGCTGAGAGCCCCGAACAAGGGCTAAGTAGGGTTTTTATGGGGTTTGGGAAGGGGGAGTTACAAGAAATTGTGACACAGGTACAGTGATCCAATCATTGTATAACAGTATTGGCAGCAACTTTAACTATACACATTGTCCAGAGCGTTCATTACTTTTGGCAGGACCCAATGACAACATTTAGAGTACCTTTGAAATCAACCAATTACAGGGTGAGCCTAGGGTCTTGTTTGGCGACTATCGGGTTAATTTTAACATTAGGTAACAGAGTCCTATCTAAAGTTCCCATCTGCAGGCCTCACCCTTAGGAGTGTGGAGAGTGGTAGCTGGCCTTCTCTGATTGGGTGTTGCGAAGGTGGTCTCTCTTGCTCTAGGCAATGTGTAACTGCCTGTTAGTTTCAGGGAACTGAAACCTAGGCCTTCTAGATCAGAGGGGGAACTTGAAGCCTGTCATGGAGTCAGTTTGGTTCAGACTTGTGTCCTTACACTCTCCTTTTTCCAGTTTGGAGACCATCCTTCTTGCTAGAAAAATCAGAGACAAAACCAGTTGAGTGGCATCTCTGCAGTATGTTAACAGCACCTCCTCTGCGCAGTGGGCGTGTCCTTCCCACTGGGAATGGGGGGCCACTCCCACCTCTGAGAGGGTGGTGTTGTTTATTTGGGGGCAGTAACTCAGCTGTAGCCAATCAGGACTAGTCGATAATGTCCCCCTTTCTTTGTGTTTGCCCCAGATATGGCCAGAAGAATTGGGGCATGATGCCTCCTTCTTCGTATTGGGCAGGAGATGAAATAAGGATCCCAACTGGGTTCCCCACGTCCCCTCTGCACTCACGACTGGCACAAGGGAGATGCTGATGCTGCCCGAGTGTCTGAGCTGGCAAAGCGGTTGGGGTGCTGGGACCGGACTAACCAGGAGCCGGCCCTGGGGTGGGCTGCCAGGAGCAGGGGAACCATGAGCTGAAGCCAGGGTCAGCCCCGGAGAGGGGATCGGGAAGAAGCATCAGTGTCCCCCACATCTGTGGCTAGAGCTTGGGAGGCAAAGAACCGGGTCAGAAAAGGCTCAGCCGGTCTCCATAGACAGTGGGAAGAGCCAGGCAGCAAGATGGGATGTGTGTTTGAGAAGAGGGGCTGGGTCCAGCAGGGGACTGTGACACGCTGTCAGGGAGGAAGGGGGCCCAGACTTGGGTAGGAGTGGGGGGTAGACCTGGCGGGGGTGCAGAAGACCTGCAAACCCCCAAGTCACTCCTGGGTGGTACAACTCAAAGCTCTGTTGGTGAACAGGCCCCTCTACGTGCCCCGCCTGACTTGGGACACCCCAGGATGACAGAGCCGACAAAACAGGAGAGCCCAGAGCCTCGGAGAAAAGCTGGGGGTGCCTGCGGCCCATGAGGGGGGAGCAGAGCAGGAGTGGGACAGAGAGACCTTCTCTTTTCTGCACTTCTGCCCCCACTGGGCACACCCTGGAGGCTGTGGTCCCTCAGGCGTTGGGGGTGAGCACAGGGTACCCAGCTGTGGGGATGGGGCCGGGGTGGAGGGCAGGCACACAGCACCCTCAGGCTTCTGGGACATGCCTGCATCACAGTTTGGCTGCGCTGGGAGGGGGGCCATGTGAGGAAGGCCCACGGGGACTGGTCCGTCTGGTCAGACACTCTTGACAGGGCCTGAATCCATGTGGTTAACATCTCTGGATGTAGCATCCTCCCCAAGAGACTGGGTTCCAGAGAAGAAGAAAGCTCTAGGAAGTGGAGGACATGGTGGTGGGCGGGTGTGGCCGGTGCCGCCACGTTGAGATCTGAGTAGCATGGTTGCAGTGGGCGGAGAATCCGGCCGTGAGGCACAGGGTTGACAGCCAGGGCAGGCAGAGTGATTTTTAGAGCTGGCCCCAACTCCAAAGCCTGGGACCTTTCCGCAGCTCCAGCAAGAGAACCGACTAGGCGAGGAAGGAGAGAGGAGGTGGCTGGGGGGAGGGAGGGTAGAGGCAGCCGTGCTTTGCCTGTGGCTGGGGGGTCCGTTGCACCTCCCCAGGCTGGTAGGGCCGGGAGGGGGACCCCAGGAACCTGGTGGGTGCAGAGCAGAGGGCCAAGAAACCGCTCCTCCTTCCGTCTGTGCTGCTCACCCCTGCCTTGGGCCCACCCACTCACCAGCCCCACCCCGTGTATCGAGGTGCGGGTTGGACCACCCGCGTTCATGGGTCCATTTGTAAGCACCTGCTGGGTGAGGTTCCTGCCCGAACCTGAGTGGGTATGTAAGGGGGTTCCTCTGTCCCCGGCTGCAGGGGCCCTGCTCCTCCCCAGGCCCTGAGCAGTCCCACCAGCACGGGGGGAGGCTGACAGCTGGCTGGGAATGACAGTTAGAGCTGGGCGAGCCAGAGCAGGGAGGGATGGGGGAGGAAATGCCTGCTGACCTGGAAACAGTGAATGTCATGCGCGCCCTAACCACTCCCTCCTCACATGCACACACATAATTGGGTGAAGGCTCTGAAATTTTTATAGAGTAGTCTTAATGGAAATACCTTTTGCATGTGGGAGTTGTCTTAATATATGTTTCCAGGATTTAAAAAAATTTTTTTGTTCCCCATTAACATCTTGTATTCTACTGTATGGCAGCCTCTCACAGGCACTGGGAGACTGGAGTGGCCTGGAGCCGGGAAGGACACAGGCAAAGGAATAGAAGTTACTAACAGGTGGTGTTAGGTACTAGGAGGAAGTAGCACTGAAGCAAAACCAAAAGACGATTTTTGCTCTTAGCAAAATGGAATGAAGTGGGGGACTGACCGCACCTTGCAGGTGTCTGGCGGTGACTGACCCAGGCAGGGCAGGGGGAGGCGGGGGGTGGGCAGGCTGTGACTTCATCCTGGGGGAGATGCATAGGCACAGAGCAGGGCAGTGATAACGGACACGTGGCTGCATTTGGACAGTCGAACCCCCTGGAAGTAGGGCGTGAGACAAGGAGGGAATTTGGAGAATTTGCTGGATGGGGAAGACCGAGGCGGGAGGCAGGTTGGGCAAGGAGTCAGGAGGCCCACGATAGCCTGTGAAACCTGAGATGTGCCTGGCCTCCACGCACCAAGGTGTGCCAGCAGGTGCACAAGTCCAAGGAATGCGCCTTAGCCCGGCTCTTACGGGCAGACCCTTGACTTCCTCCCTCTTCTACGTCAGCCCTTCTGTCTCACTGCCCATGGCACGGAAGTTTATATATATGAGGGTGAAATGGAGAACTTAATTAAGGTATGATTTGGCCAGCTTTAAAAGCCGGGTGCAGGGCGTCTGAGTGGCTCAGTTGGTTGAGCGTCCGACTTTGGCTCAGGTCATGATCTCAGTTCGTGAGTTTGAGCTCTGCATCAGGCTCTGTGCTGACAGCTCGGAGCCTGGAGCCTGCTTCTGATTCTGTGTCTCCCTCTCTCTCTGCCCCTCCCCCTGCTCACACTTTGTCTCTCAAAAATAAATAAACATTAAAAAAATCTTTTTTGAAAGCCAGGTGCAGGTGTGGGGGCCCAGGGACTCAGCTGGACTGGCTTGGGGCATCCCACCTCCCCACCAGAAGATGCCTCGAGACACCTCACTGTCTCCTTTCTGGGTTGCTGACTGCTCATCTGCCTGGCCCATCTTGCCTCCTCCCTGCGCATCATAAGAACTGAGGAGGGCTGTAGCTAATTGCTGGAATGTGCTGTTGACATGACTGCTAGCCCTTTCCAGGGCGCCTTACCAGAACCATGGGGCTTTTTGCACCCTTCTGTTCTATGCATCTTTGATCCTCAGAGGCCCTCCTCCCAGAGCTTAGGGCCACCAGTCTACCACTCCTGGGGTCACTGCTGAGGGGCCCAGTGTTCATAGCTGCATGCTCTTAGGGACAGGGGGACAAAGCAGCTCAGTGATGAATACCAGTGATGAATACCAGTGATGCAAGAAGAGAGTATGCCTCCTGGTAGCCATAGCCCAAACTGCAGCGATGGGGACCTCTCAGTTCCCTTTACATCTACGACCTTGCCTCTCACTTGCTATGGCACCAAACTCGGAGAAGATTGCCAGCTTCCTCCAAAAGCAGGCATTGATTGCCTATCGGCCTGTCGTGGCCACTGTCCCCAGCAAGAGCCCAATCTAAGATCAACACACACCTGGACAGGGTAGACCAGTAAATCAGAGGCTGATTTACACCAAACCAAAAACCACCAGGAGAGTTAGGGGCCCATTCAGCTCAGCCCTGCCAAGAGTCGGGGACTCACTGCCTCCCTACACAAGCCCATTCTGCGCTGCCAAGGCTGGAGTTCTCCTTCCCACAGTGAGCATCCTGGAGCTCCATCTTTGGCTCCTCCTTCCCTCTCCCCAGCCATCCGGCCACCTACCTGCACATTTGACAGCACATCCACTTAAACGAATGTGCACTCAGCCAGCCAGCCTCCTCTCAGCTCATCCATCCATCCAAACATCTGCCTCCCCATCGGCCCGTCTACTCATCCGTTCATTACACAACCGTCCACTTGTCCGTCCATCTGTTCACCACCTTCCAGCTCCCCTGCCTATCCATCCACCGTGCACCCACCATTTCCCAGTATCTGCCAGGCCGGAGGCCCAAGCACAGACCCAGGGCTGGGGACTGGCCTTTTTAGGGAGTGATACGTGGCTGTAGGCAGAGAGGGCCCAGCAAGGGCAGAGAGGATGAGGGCTGCAGCAGCGGCCAGATGGTGACCTTCCGGAGGGCTCCAGAGCCGAGACTGGCCGGCTGGCTCAGATTGTCATGGGTGGACAGCGGCATCCCAGCCCAGGGCCTCCCCTCCTTGGAGTCAGCCGGCTTTCATTTTGCACTTCCCACATTGGCCATTGGTTCTGGTGAGGGCCGGTACCTCACTCTAAGAAGGGAACCCTACCTTATTTCAAATGTGCTTATTATGATGGTTGGACCTGTTTCCTTATCTGTAAAATGGGGGTCGTAACCCCTATTTGTGGGAGTGTATGTGTTGAGAACAGGAGATAATACATAGAGAGCCAGCATGACGCTTCTTGGCATTGTCTCTTCAGGCCACCGGGACCCTTGTTGGCATCCCCACTGCTCCCAGTCCTGACAGTGCACCCCTGACCGCCTGCCTCCGCCTGTACTTCTCCAGGCCCGGGCCTCCCTCGTGCAGTGGCCAGACCTTCTCCCGCAGCCACTTGTGGCTTTCTGGGGACAGAGGGGATGAAGAAATGATTGGTGCCGTCTGTCCTCACAGTTCTTCTGTTTCGTCCTGGAAACAACCCGGAGAACCGGCGAGGTGGAGTGAATTGTCAGGGGTCCCACAGAAAGGGGAGGAGCTGGGACAATTGGAGGCTCCTTCCAGGCTCTTCCAGGGTCAGGGGAGGAGGGAGAATGATCACATCTGCCCCTCGGAAACTTGACGTTGGAGAGGCTCCAGTCTGAGGCTTCCTCTGGGGTTCCTGAGCCAGGGGTGGCCTGGGTTCCATGGGCGGAGCAGCACCTGGCTGGAGCCATAATTAGAAGTAGGGCTGTAGTCTGCAGGGCGACGAGGGCCCTGCCGGGAGCTCTGGAGGGGCCCTGCAGGCCACGCCGTCCTCGCTATGATAGAAGGGAGGTGGCCGCCGGAGCAGAGCTCTGGGGCCGAGAGAGACCGCTGGCAGCTGCATGCGGAGGACGCATCTCCACTGCTTCGCGAGGGCTTCCTGGCGGGTGCCCCTCTGCTGTCCCCGTGCTCCCCAGGCACGTAGGGCAGGGACAGGGGCCTAACTTGGGACCAGGATGCCCCGCCAGCACCCTGCCCCCATTCTCCGGGCTCCTTCATCCTCTTGGCCCATCCCGGGAGCCCTTCCCAGCCACTAAGGCCATGGGGCCCCAGCCAGCCTTGACTTTCTTTCTCTCCCCATGCCTCTACCTCCCCCAGCATCCCAGTTCAAGCCAGGCCAGCTGGCATCAGGCACACGGGGTCTGAGAAGGTGACTGCCACCTTGTAGCTGGGGACTCGAAGTTACCTAACCTCTCATGTCTCAGTCTCACCTGTAAGGCGGAGATAATATTAGGTTAAGTGTCATACACGTTTGTTAATATCACTGTTACCACTACGTGTCGGTTTTCTGGGTGGGCTGTCCATTTTCATTCTTTCAGGGATCTTTTTGAGCACCTGCTCTATGTCAGGTTGGAGGCCAGAGAGCATACAGGTGAACAGGACAGGCTTGCTTCCTTCCCTGAGTGGCTCACTCCTGGGTGGGGGGGTGTCCGGGGGTGTTCTCAGTTGGAAATCATGGCTGACCTCTGTGCAGATGGGGGCACCAGGGACCTGGCCAGGCGTGCTCAGTGTGAAGACAGGAGCTTCCCTCTGCCCGGAGATGGGGAAGCTTCCCAGGGGTGACCAGGGTGAGTCTTGAACAGGGTCAACCAGGGCAGAAGGGGAGGATGGCTGTGCCAGAGGAGCACCCTGCCAGGCAGGAGAGGCAGCAGGTGGGACAGGGACTGAGCTGACAGGCAGGAGGAGGCCAGATGGAGAGGGCAGGGTAGATCTCACGTGCAGGTGTCGGGGTGAAATGTTGAAAAGGTTGAAGCAGAGCGGTAACGTAGCTCGGTTGGGGTGTAGACGCACCTGCCTGGCAGGAGCACAGGGGGCCGTCGTGGAGGTCGCTGCCCCGGTCCAGGGGCAGGAAGGAAGTGGGTGAGGTGATGGGAGAGTGCAGGGTCAGAGGGTGGCTTCCCGGCTGGACTTCACAGCTATGCTGGAGAAACGGGAGAGAGCGTCATTTCACGCGTGTCCTGTGACACCCCCACCTTAGGTGGCTGGGTGCTAGGGCCCGAGCCCGAGCCCGTGTGGCTCTTGAGGAATCTCTCCCAGGACAGCTGCCTTTTCTTTTAAAGGCAAAAAAGTTCCAAAGATTGTTGTCAATTTATAGCAACTTTATAGGACAAGAGACATTTCTTTTTCTTTTTCTTTTTTAATATTTATTTTTGAGAGAGAGAGAGAGTGCAAGCCGGGGAGGGGCAGAGATGGGAAGACACAGAATCTGAAGCAGGCTCCGAGCTGTCAGCCCGATGCGGGGCTCAAACCCATGAACCACAAGATCATGACATGAGCCGAAGTTGGACACTTAACTGACTGACCACCCAGGCGCCCCGACTAGAGACACTTAAACCACTTTAGAGGACATGAGAGCTAACTAGCACCAAATTGTATTTTTATACCTTAACATCCGCATTGTGTCCTTTTGCAGTGACCCACGTGTGGTTGTGACCAGTACATGTGCCCCGTTTGGCCCCTTTCCACCTAATGCTCCTTCCTGGCCCTGAGTCCCAGACGGAGCCATGTCACCTCTCTGCTTAATCCTGGCCCCAGGATTGGCCCTCCCACCAGCCACTATGAATGTTTCCACAGACTTCTGTCCGCCCCCCCCCCCCCCCCCC
>NC_043716.1:18222962-18301895 GCF_006229205.1 Suricata suricatta
CTCCATCTCTTCTGAGCTCTAATCAAGAAGAACTTAGGTTTTGATCTTTATTTTTTAAATTGGTTCTTCATATTTTTTCAAAAGCATTTGTCACTTTTTTCCCTAGCTCCTTTGCCTTCCTTTTTATATTTATTCATCACATTCTATCACTTGAAAATATTCCTACATTTTGAATATTTCTTTTTTCAATTATACCATATCTTCCTTATTTCTAATCATAATGATCATTTTCTTAGTAGTGTAGGGGCCAAGGACAGGCTGCCCCAAGATGGGCTACTTTGGCATGAAGATTATTTTGAGTTCAAAAGCAATCAAAACCCAGCAGATCCAGGAAAAGCTCTTTACCTCCCCCTCGAGTGCCTAAAAAGAATTTAGACGAAGGACCTGCTCTATCTGTCGTCATAGATGATTGCCTGACATGAACTGGATATGGGCGACAGTTTGGTCAGAGTCCTTCATGTCCCAGTGTCTACCAAACATTTGTTTCCCAAACACTTACTCTTTTTCATCTTCCTGTGAATTTCATTCCTTCCCTCTGAAGTCCCAGACCCTACCGCCTTTCCTCAGTTCAGAATGCAGTGTTTACCTCATTTTGCCTGACTGTCTTTGGAATTTCCATGTCTATGTGGATTCTTCATAAGTACGAAATGAAATTTGATTGTTCTCCTGTTAATCTGATTTTTTTTTAATTTTTTTGTTTATTTATTTTTGAGAGACAGAATGCAAGTGGGGGAGGGGGAGAGAGAGGGAGACACAGAATCCAAAGCAGGCTCCAGGCTCTTGAGCCATCAGCACAGAGCCCGATGCAGGGCTCAAACTCACAAACTGCGAGATCATGACCTGAGCCCAAGTTGGATGCCCAACTGACTGAGTCACACAGGCGCCCCCTGTTAGTCTGATTCTTAACTCCAGCTAGAAGGACCTTGAAGGACAGAGGAAATTCTTCCTCCCAACAGATGTTAGGAACTTATTTCCCATCTCTAGCAAGAATAAGTTATTTTGTTTCCAACCCCCCTCCACTTCGTAACAATATTTATCTTTTACTCACTTGGAATTTATCATGAAGCTCGTCCAACATTCAGTTCTATTAATATGTTTAACTTCTTTCTAAACTAGAACTGAATTCTAGTAGTTTTTCCCCTTTTTTTCCCTCACCCTTTAGGTTCAAAAGGAAAAGATTAAGAATATGATGAACACCCGGACGTGCCCTTCCTAGGTTCACTGACGCTTCCCCTTTTGCCACATCTGCTTTTTCTTTGACTCTATCCGTGATTGTCTGTTCATCTATAATTTATCTCCTTTAGTATTGTTTTGCAGGAGCATTAAAAAAAATTTTTTTAACATTTATTCATTTTTGAGAGACAGAGAAAGGGTGTGAGCAGGGGAAGAGCAGAGAGAGGGAGATATAGAATCCGAAGGAGGCTCTGAGCTAGCTGTCAGCACAGAGCCTGACGCAGGGCTCAAACCCACGAACCGTGAGATCATGACCTGAGTCACAGTCGGACACTTAACCGACTGAGCCACCCAGGCACCCCTTGCAGGAGCATTTTAACTAAGTGATGACAGCTTGACAGGTCCCCCCAGAAAACTGTAGAGTGTAGGGTGAGGAGCAAGGACAGCCTCCCACCACACCTGAGACTTAATGTTAATTCAACAGCATCATCTAAGATTCAGTTTGTAGTCACATTTCCCCCGTTGTTCTCAAACTGTCCTTCTTAGCGGCTCTCTCTTTTGATCCTGGATCCAATCAGGGATCACATATTGCATCTGATTTGGCCTATGCCTCTTTCATCTCCTTGAAATGAGAATTCTCTGTTACTGTTGTTGTTTTCTGTTTCGGAGGGTTTGTTTTTGTTTTTTGTTTTTCTGGGGGTTTTTTTTGGCTTTTGTCACATTGACGTTTTCTTTCACATCCAGACCAGCTGTCCCATTATCTGGATACGTCTGATCATTTCCTTGCATTTTTGTCAAGGAGAGGCGACGGCGTGGACTTCTCAGAGCATCACAAAAGGGACATCGGTTTGTCCCTTTATTGGTGATGCTGAGTTTAGTCACTTGGGTAAGGCCGTACCTGCCTGATCTCTTCAATATAATGTACCTTTTCCCCTTTATAATTAGTAAGCAAGCTGGGGGTGGTGCTTTGAGACAGGGTAACTATTTGGTTCCCCAACAGCTTTTCACACGATGGCTTTAGCGCCCGCAGAGGCTCCTTGCCTGCATAAATTACATAGCTGGTTGCAAAATGGTGACTTTTTTTTCCCCGCTTGTGTCATTCCTTCTAGAGATGGAGCGTTGTTCAGGAAAGATCTTTTCTTCACCCCCTTTTCCGAGTATCACCGTGGACTCATGGATTCTTCTCTTTCCAGTGTGTTATAATCCGTTGCCATCATTCTAATTTTTGATGCTCAGAGATATCTCTGTTTTGTTTTTAATGCAGCATAAAATGTTAGTGATTTAGCATAAAACATTTAAAATGGAGACAGTGAGCATCATTACCTTTCAAAAACGCCCTCTGATATTCTTATTGTAGATTTTTAAAGTGGGTGACATATTTTCAAGGTCCTTGTTTTGCTTTAAATGTATTACATTAGCCATCTTTACTGTGTGTTTAGTTTTGCCAACAGAAAAAAAATATTAACATGGAAAATAAATGTCTTACAAATAGGCTAAATTAATGTTTAATATTTAATGTGTCTCGTTACTACTGAGAATGAAATACATTTTCTCCATTGATTTTTTTTTCCTAACTGTATGTCACTAGCATATTGAATGCAATTGATTTTTGTAAATTTATCTCATAACTCACCATTGGTATGTACTCATTTATTACTTCTGGTAATTTTCTGGTTGGTTTCCTTGGATTTTCTAGGTAAGCCATCATGTCCTCTTCAGAAAGTAATAATTTTATTATGTCTCCCTTTCCTATATTTATGAGTCCAGTTGCCTTTCCTCCTTAGATGGGGGTCCCGGCATTTCTAGAAGTAGGTGGAACAGAAGTGGGCCCGGGACACTGCTCTGAATTAGGAGGGCTCGGCAGTGAGGCATGCTGGGATGTGGACCGTGCCGCCCAGCCGCAGCTCAGGAAGACGGGCTGGTAGGTGCCTGGGCTGCAGTTGGCCTGGTGGTCTCACACACGGTGTCCCAAAGACAGCTTCCCCCAGCCGGCTGTTGCTGTGGGAGGGGTCTAACTCCAAGGGAAGGGGCTGGCGAGAGGTAGTCCGGGGTCAAGGCTGGAGTCCTGCACTGACCCACAGTCACAGTCAGTCAAGGCTGTGGGTCAATGCAGGACTCCAGCCTTGAAAGGCCGGGAAACTCAGGCAGAAGCAGCACAGCAAGCGATGGACAAGCTGAAGCTAATTTGCTGCCCACAGACCCCACAGAGCTGGTCTTGGGCAGCCGGAAGCAGGGAGGTGTAGGGAGCAGGGCTGAGATTACGCCTTGCACCCTGCACTGGTCTTAGACTCATTGGTGGAGTCGGTGAGGCTGGCAGGGGCAGGACCCCACTATCCTTTTCTTGTTATTCTTTTATATTTTTTATGTTTATTTATTATGGAGAGAGAGAGAGAGAGAGTGAGTGCACACACACAAGTCGGGGAGGGACAGAAAGAGAAAGAGACACAGAATCCGAAGCAGGCTCCAGGCTCTGAGCAGTCAGCATAGAGCCTGACACGGGGCTCAAACCAACGAACTGTGAGATCATGACCTGAGCCAAAGTCAGACGCTTAACTGACGGAGGTGCCCAGGGGCCCCCTTTTTGCTCTTTTAAATGGGCTGACTGTCCATCACTGTCATTAAGTAGGATGTAGGCACCTGGGTTTAGGTTTATACTCTTTAGCAGGTTAATAAAGACCACCCCCTCCCAGTCCCATTTTCGTTGCTCTATGAAAGGTGTTCATGATGTTTGCTGTTTCCCCCATTGATGCAAAAAGACTATGCCTGGAAGGGGGAATCGGACTGGCCGGGCCTGATCAGGTGCCCATCCCCAGAGGCTGGCCCCAAACTATCTGGAGCGGGAGGGGTGTGGTTCTCCCAAAGGAAATCCAGGGTGTGCCTACCAGGTGAGGGGCAGGCGACACTGGACAGAGACAGACAGTAGGCTGCAGGGCCACTCAGCCTGTCATCTACCCCGAGCTTGCCTTCCTCAGCCCACTGGAGAAGAGGGTTCACATCCGTGTTTCCCGGGCAAACGGGCCATAAGGGCAGCAGCTGGGTTTGTGCACTGCTCTGCCCCAGCACCCCGTCTGTCTGGGGCATGGACAGGAGGTGTTACTTAAACATCTGTGTTACTTAAACACTGAATAAATGAAGTGCGAGGGACCAGCCCAGAACCCAGGCACCCGGGCTCCTACTGAGCTGTACCCTGAAGTTGCATAATTGGTAAGCAAATCCCTCTCTACCTTGGTCAGCTGCCTGATGAAGTTTGGGGGTTGAGGGCTTTGTGGTCGAGGATCCAGGCTCTGGGGCTGGACAAGTCAGAGGTCAACTCTCGGTGACCTGGGCTGAGTCTCTGTCCATCTTTGAGCCTCACCTGTGAAACCATGATGCTATTCTTGATGGTGGAATAAGAATGAGGTGAAGTTCTTAGCACAGTGTCTGGTGCATCCTAAGCCCTTTATACGGGGGAGGTATTTTCATGGACCCTCTGTAGCCATAGGGACATTTAGAAGAGGAAGTGTGGCCCTGGGGATAGCTGGCTGCTGACCCCCCAGCCCCCATCTGTGTGGCCTGAGGTTGTCGATGATGATGATGATGATGATGATGATGATGATGATGATGGTGATGGAGAGACATATGAGCACAGCTCTGTGACAAGCGCTGTGCCTGCCACCGCAGATGCAAGAGGGGACTGGAAAATGGTACCACACGGCAGGAAGGGGTGCAGGCTCTTGAAGTTTGAATTCTGGTTCCATCGCTTCCTAGCAAGTCCTTACTCTCTGTGCCTCAGTGTCCTCATCTGTGAAATGGGTTCTGTAATAGAAGCTTCTCCATCTGCTTGCAAAGTGTAGATGAGTTACTGCGTGCATGCCTGGCTCATAGTCACTGCTCATAAGTGTCCCCTGTCATTGAATCGTTGTCATTATTGTTAATACCGTTACTCCAGTAAGCCCTCAGCCCAGCAAGCAGCCAGCCAGGAGAGGTTGTGGCCACAGTGAGCTGAGCCTGTCCGGGCTTCGCTGCTGCCCCCACTTCCACGGCTGCTGGAATATTCCCCCGACAGCCACCTAACTGCCCTCTTGCCAGCCTCAGGCTGTGTGAGGTCACCAGCCACTCAATCAGGAGTCTTCTCCTGGGCCTCATCACCAGGCTCTCCAGGGAGGCCTTTGCACATGCTGGTGCCGGGGTCCCCACTGGCCACCAGACTCCGAAGACCCGTGCTGGGATGACCAGATTGGGAGCGTCTCCCGGGCCTCCGCGCAGAGGTCGTGCAGGCTCAGGCTGAGAATGCTGGGAGATCCCCTCCCAGTCCCTGCGGCTCCTGAGCCTGTGTCCCGGTCTAGTAAAAGAGGCCACGGACTCTCCTTCGAGAGCCAGCCTGAGGGTAGGGAGGTCCAAAGCCCTACTTCCTCAGGAAGTGCCAGGAACCCTCTCCAGTTGGCCAACCCCCCCTCCAGCCTAGGGCTCCAGTCCACTTAGGCTGGGGGAGAAGTGTACACTATGGACAAGGGTACAAATCATGTCTGAGCCCTCCCGCCTCTGCTTGTTACTGCTGTGCTGCCTGGAAAAGAGATTTGCCTCTGCAGAGAGCCCCTCAAGGCAGTGGATTGAACCTGCCGGCCCTAAGGTCTTTCCCCAGTGCTCTGCTTGGGGCTAGCCCCTGGGAGTGCAGGGCCCCCTTCAGGGGAGAAGGGGTGTGCAGCAGGGAGGAAGTGGGGGGCAAGAAAGCCCAGACATGGCAGCCCCTCATGCCCATCATGACCCCACCACTCCGGGTTGAGCCTTTCCTCTACCCCAGAAGCTTCTTGGTCCCAGCAGGCATCTCCCCTCCTTGGGTGGGTGCAGGCAGCACTAGGGGCTGCACCCCAAGTACCACCTGGCCATGGGGAATAGGGCGAGTGCGCTGAGGTCTCTTTGTTCTCTGGGGGTGCCCACAGGCATCGCCAGCCTTCCTTTCTCCCACATTCCACGTGGCCGGGGAGTCGGCCCATTTAACATCCTGCGCAAAACAATGTGGCAGTACCCACCGCAGGGCTGCCACCCTGAGTCCAGAGAATCCTGGTCCTGCAAGGACCAGGGTGTGTGGGCAAGCAGGTTTGGAAAGGCACCTGCTTACCCTCCCCTGAGTCCGGCGGAGGCTCCAGCGAAAAGTTTTGACATCCACCCAGCGTGTCTCCAACTTCCCGACCTCAGAGCCCTCTGCTCGTGGATACCTCGATGCTCTCTGAGAAGTGCCTTCCTGGGGACCTTGGCCAAAGGCACCGCCCCTCGAGGGCCCATTTGCTTCCTCGATGAGCCTGGACCCTATCTCCCATCCTGCCCACCTCACCAGGCATGAGGGTGGGATGGGAAGAGCTGGGCCGCATTAGTCTCTTCTGTCCCCACTGGCACCATGGCCACACCACACTTGGTCCTCTGCGTAAGAGAGGAGTGATGTGCTCACGCTTTCACAGCTCTGAGCTCGTGGTGTCTGGATATGGATGTGAGCCTGACCCAGACGTCTTAACTGTCACCTCTGGGGTCTTTGTGGGGTTCCTGCTAGGGGACCTACTGGGAGGCAGGACATCGCCCTCCACAGCAGCCACCAGGGGTGTGTGCCTGACCTCCGCCAGCAAGAGGGAGGGAGCGTGGTAAACACAGGGGAACTGGGGCTGGCGGGCCCAGTACCAAAGGCCGGCCCTGCCCAGTGCACTCAACTCCATAATCTCCTTTGGTCCCCAGAGGGACGGTATGAAGTGGTATGTTGCCCGCCCCATTTCACAGATGGGAACACTGAGGTCCCAAGAGTTTGGGGGCTGCCTGGGATCTCATGGTAGGTCTGCAGTGATGCTTCTCTCCTTCATTTAGAAATTCTCTGATGAGGTTTCCACAGCTACTGATCCTTCTTGTTCTCCGCCTTCTGTTGCGTTGACAGCAGCAACATTGGGATTTGTCTGGAGCCACCATATTTTGCTTTGTTTCAAGTAGCTAAGCCCCAGCCTACAGAAAGGCTGGTGAGATGCTCAGATTAACTCCACTTTCTGGGTAACAGAGGGCTGGCGGCTTCAGTTTGAGTTTAGTTGACGAGAGTCTGGGGGAGGGCAGCCCAGTGGGGGGACGACTGGAACCAGGAGCTGCAGGCAGCAGGGTGGGATGGGTAGGAAAGGCAGGGCCCAGGGACCACAGCCTGGGAGGTAGCCCTGGTGAGGGAGGGGTGTTCCCAACTCTGGCAGGCCCACACTCCCCTTCGATGAGCAGACATCCCCATTTGGTATTAAATAATGGGCCCCAAACCAACCAGAGCTTTCGAGGGGGGGCAGCACCTGTCAGGACCTGTCAGTGTGGCCATCCCAAGGCCGGATGCTGAGGTCGGGCCACCGGTGGATGCAAGGGGCACCCACCCCCCAGTGCTTTGAGCACCATGCCTCCCCCAAACCTCAAAGCAGTGCCTCAGGACAGGTGCCCCTCCCCTTGCAGGGCGAGCTCCCTGCTTTGTAGCCAGGAAACCTCCACCAGGGGCGGCCACAGCCTTGGCCTCCCCCCCACCCCTGCATTAGGGAGGGTTGGCCCACCTATCAATTTTCCTTCCTACCCTGGCACCCCAGGGCTCCGAGTCGTACGCACAAACTGGACTCCCTCCTGGACCCCTGCTTCAGAATCCTGGAAGGGTCCTTAGAGGTCACCTAGAACGTCACTACTCCAGAGTGACTCCAAGGGCCAGCAGCTGGTTAGAGACGCAGGCCCCACCCCACCCCTCACAGAGCCCAATCTGCATCTCATTAAGATGTCTCTGTGCTTCCTGGGCCCCGCAGAATTCGGACGTGCTGGGTCAGGCTCATTCAGGCCCGGCAGAAGCCCAGGTTGCATCCATTCCACAGGGTAAACAGGACTGCGTTTCCTCTTCCTTTTCTTCACAGCACGGCTGGTACCCAGACCTGGCCACGCGCGCCGGCACCGGGACCCTGGGCTGGCTGGGCTGCCGAGAGAGGATGCCCCTGGGGGTCCTTGGCTGGACTGGCTCTGAGTCCTGGTCCCTGGAGCTCTCAAGCCACACCCTTCCTGTGCTCAGCCAGGTGGCTGCCCCTGGCCCCTGTGCCAGACCACCTCCCTACATCTGCCACCCTGGGGAGGAGTCAGAGCTGCCACCGTCATCCTTGGAGAGAAGTTGACATCGTTGCTTAGAACGAATGGAGGGGAACCTTTACTTGGCAGCCACCGGGCCTGGCCAGGGAGGCACCTGTGTCTGAGAGCCCCGGGGACCGGGATGGATGTCTGTCCCCTGACCCCCTCACCCTGCACTGCTCCCCTCCTGGGCAGACACCCAGGAACAGTCCCCAGTGCCCACGCAGCTTCACCTCCCTCCCTGCGGCTCAAATCAAGCCGACCCCACCACCAGCCTATAAGCTCTGCCCAGGCCCCTGTCTTCCTTCCCCCATGCAGCCCCGGGGCCCCACAGCGGTCCCCTCTCAACCTCCACGTCCTGGTCGCCAGTCTCCCATCTCCCTCCACCGCGCACTGTGAGCTTGGGCAACTTCCCAGACCAGCTTCCTGGGGTCCCTCCTGAACCCCCCACCTACGAGAGGGGAAAGCCAGCTAGGTCCCCTCCCTGTTGGGCTCCCACATCTATCGCCCCCTGCCCTCCCACCACACGGAGCAGCACACCCCAAACCCTTCAGGGTCCTCCAGAGCCTGGCCTTGCCTGCTCTGTCCTTCCCATCTGCTTTGCTCACGCTAGCCCCCCATCCACGTGCCCCCACTGCCATGTTCGTGCTATGGTCCTATAGAGCCCTGTACAACCACCACCCCATTCAAGGGCCACCTAGCGGCCCCCGACACCCTCTGGGCTCCCTCCCCCTGAGGGTTTGGGGAGCGCCTCCTGGAGGGTTGTATTATGGTAGATTCTCTCTTCTCTACCCCCGCCATCCTGGGAGTCTTTTTTCTTTTTTTGAAGACGAAGAGAGCTTTACTGTTTTTTTCCCCACTGATTTAAACATGATCCAACCCATTTTTTTTAAATGTCCCCACTTAGAAAAGGAGGAAAGAAGAGGGAAAAGAATCGGCCGTGCTGGCACGCAGAGATAGCCGGTGTCCACAGCGTGGAGGCCGGCCTCCAGGCAGAGGCTGCCTCTGAAAGCACTCATTTGACAGAGTTTGCTCTGTGCCAGGTTCCAGTCATGTCTCCACGTCTTTCCCTTTAAATCCTAACTCTCCACGAGGCAGAGGCTATTGATCAGAGAAGCTGAATACAGTTGGTCACACAGCTGGTAAAAGGAGGAAGTAGGGTTTGAGGCCAGCTCTGTCCACTTCCAGAGTCGCGAGTGATGTCATATGGCCCCGGAGCATGTGAGAGTAGTGTCGGTCATCTACACCCCTTTCTGCTGTTCCCTAGGCCGTTTTTGCTTCACTCTAAAGTACAGCCAGACATCTGGCCCCTCCCTGAGAGCTTCCTGGGAACGTGTCTGTCCCCCCTGCAGGACGGAGTCTGAGGAAAAACATTTGCAGGAGGAGTGGCCAGATGGAGGAATAGATGGATAGGTCAGTCTACCTCACAGACCACCCAGGCTTCTGTTCCTTTCATCCCTATTCACACATCACACAAAGCCGTCTTGTGTGGCCTGAGGGGTTCTGGTCAGCAGCAGTGCAGGCTGTGAATGCCAGGCCTGCGTGGTGACACTGGGACATGCTAGAGGGCTCTCAGTAAGGAAGGCCTTTCCAGCCCAGGAGGCGGTGCCCTGGGAACCATGTGACTGGCCCTCCGGTCACCTGGGGGTCCTGGCCAGAGATGCTCCCGTGTGCACCCGTTGAGCCCTGAGCACCTTTGCTCTCAAAGCCACCCTCCCACTCCCACCTGCAGCCCCTTGAGGAGGGGGCCCCCCAGCTCAGTCCAGGAACCAGTGCAAAATGGCTCCATGTGTTCTTTTTCATCAGGCGCCAGCTCCAGGGGTGGGGCCCAGAGGCATCATACAGGACTCAGCCCCCTAATATTCAGCTTCCCCCGTGTAATCCCAAACGGTGTCTGCACTCCAGAAGGGCAAAGAGGCCTGGGAAGCATTCCCTATGCATAGAGCCCCTCCGCCATATTATCAGGGAAAGCCTCTCCCAGAAGCACCTTGGAGATGTTTTCTTGTGTCTCATTGGCCAGAAATGTATAACATGCTTTTTGCCTAAGCTGTTCACTGGCAAGGGGATGAGCCACCTGACAGAGCCACCTGACAGACCTGGCCCAATCAAGGCTCATGCTCTGGGGTTGAGGCGGCCCTGAGGCACCTGGTGGGATAGGAGGTGGGCGTCCTAGCTGCATCCGGGCTGCCCAGCACAGGAGGAGAAGGGAGGGGCAGTGTGGCGGCCAACAACGGGATCTGCTTTGTTCCTTGTCAGTTTTTCTTGACTTTATAGGAGGGAGGAAGTAAAAGTCTCCGAGAGGTTGAGTGATTCACCAGGGCCACACTCCAGGGTCCCCGAATCATTTATTTCCCTGGTCCTTGGTGAAACCGGCTTGGCAGGAGACTTGCCTCCCAGCCCTTTACACCCATCTATTGCTCTCTCTGGTTTTTTTTTTCTCTCCCTCCCTGCCAACCCCAAGCCCGTCCAGAGGGGCCTGGGGAAAACATTACAATCATACAGTCTCCAGAGCTGAAAGAGACTTGCCATGTTAATGTCATTTAATGCCTTCATCTTCCAGTTGTAGAAACTGAGGCCCAGAGTGGGAGGAGCTCCCCAGGACCACCCCAGAGCCGGGACTGGACCAAGGGCGGGGAGAACACAGCATCCCTGAGACTCACAAAGGGGCTTGGAGCCCACCCAGCTTTATCACCCCAAACCCTGCGGCAGGACAGCCCCTGCAGCCTCCCTGATGGCTGGGAGGCTCATTCTCATGTTTTTCTCTATGCACCGTTTGCAGGAACACTTCCTAGCACTCTGCACTCCACAGTGTCCTTTATTCCTCCATAGTCTCATTTGATTGTCACAGTAGTCCTGTGAGCTGGCCCAGGGTGCGTTATCATGTGGAAATCGAGGCCCAGAGAGGTAGCATGCCTTGCGCGAGGTCGCCTCACGAGTGCTTCTGAAGCGTGTTGGCACGCGATGCAGTCACACCGCGTTTGGAGCTCTGTGGTCACCATCTCGGAAATTCAGAATAATTTTGGAGCACAATTTTCCTTTTATGCCCCGGGTGCCACAAATGATGCCGCTCACCCTGAGCCCCGGCTCCTTCCCATGCGCCTGTGGGCAATTGAACGGTGCCATGGGACTGCTCCTCACAGATCCTGGGCGGCCTGGAGTGAAGGGACTGGCAGGACCCACTCTGGAGCCCCTCCCTCCTGTCTGTCTCCAACTGGTTCTGCAGCAGCTCTGGCCTGACTTCCCTCCCTTCTCCTCCAGAGTGTTAATGCAGAGGGCCAGCCGCTGCCTTCCCCTCCACCTCTGTGCCCTTTGTCCCTCAGGGGTGGGGGTGGGGGTTCCAGAATACAGGGCTGCATTGTGTGTCCTGATGTCAGGCAGCTGGGCTGCTTGGGGAAGTGGATAAACAAGCAGCTTGGAGCAGGAGCACGTTGCCCTGAGGCCCCGGGGTCCCAGTGGGGAGGAGTGGGGGGGCAGGAGCCCCCTGGGGTGGCAGAAGGGGTGCTGGGAGTGCCACTGGGGAGTTGGATTCCACCCTCACCTGCTGTGGCCTTTGGATCAGCTCTCCCACTGCACTCCTGGGAGGAGGGGGAGAAGTGAGACTGTGAGGTGCTCAAAATAGCCCCTCACACCTTGTCAGTACTCAGCTGCCAGCCCTACTTGCTACCTGCTCCCTTTACTGCCTTCACATCTGCCACCCCAACCTCGGGACCAAGTGCAGACGCCTCCGCATGGCTTCCAGACGCTGTCTAGCCTCCTGACTTGAAGAGACGTCCCCTTCCTACACGCCCTCCCCGCCTTGCCTCCAGACACCCCAAACCACTGGCCTCATCTGGGATCCCTGTCTCCCTCCCCTGCCATCATCGCCTGCCATGCCCTTCCCCACACTCCCCCTTCGGCAGAAGACTGTCCAGGCAGTCTGGGACTCATGATGCTTCCATTTCATGTTCCATACCCCAGTGTCCCACAGGCGTCCCTGTCCCCGAGATTACCTAAGCCTCCGGGCCGGCCACCCTGAGCAGGGCTCCCAGCCTCAGGGCCTGCTTCACCCCCTCCAGGAGGTCCCCTCCCCAGAATCACTTGGAAGGCGATCTAGGCTTGAGCTGTGGTGGTCTGGGGCCAAGGGGGCAGCACAGCGCTGAGCGGCTCTCACCAACACTAAGTGGTGCCCTTCTGGAAAGCACTTCCTGGCCTGCTGAAGGGATCCCCCAGGAACTGTGTCTTGCCTCTATCCTTGTAGGGGCCCCTGTCTCTATGACCCCCCTTCTTTTTTAAAAAATTTTGTTATTTTTTTAAATATTCATTTTGAGAGAGAGAGAGTGTGTGAGTGTGGAAGGGGCAGAGAGAGGGGAAGAGAGAGAATCCCAAGCAGATTCCGGGCTGTCAGTGCAGAGCCCAACTCAGGGCTCAGTCTAACGAACCCGTGAGATCATGACCTGCACCCATGACAAGAGCCGGATGCTCAACCCACTGAGCCGCCCAGACGCCCACCCCCTCCCTTCTGTACCTGCCTGTCTCCCACTGCAGCTGCTTCTGTATCCTCGGGAGCTTCAGGCCGGCCCGGCCCTCCCCCAGAGCGGCCCGGAGCTGTCTTTGCAGGCACAGAAACCTTCAGGAGCCCAGCCCAGCTTTGTTTCTGCCCAGGGTAGCAGGATCTCACACTCCAATGCCCACAGGGCCGGGAACGGGAGCTGCCTGGGCGGGGCAAGGAGGACAGGGGTGCAGAACTTGGGGTTCGGGGGTTACCATGGTGAACTGGGGAGCAGAGCACCTGTCCGTCTAAAACACTGCAGCCCATTGTACCAGTGAAGCGCTACAGGCCCCAGGGTGGGGGTGGGGGGTCAAATCTGATTTTCCAAGAAGCACCACATATCCCAGTTTGTGTGGTGTCCTTGAGTGAAAACTTAAAAAAGTTTCCACGCAGTAAAAATTAACTTTTTTAAACCTCTGCATAGATTCCGATAAGCACCACACATCAGGGCACCGACAGCTTACCCCCCACATTCTCTCAGGCTGCCTCTGCATTCACACTCTTTCCCTCCCTTACCCTTGGTAACCACTGATCTGGTCTCTGTATTATAACTTTTCCTTTTCCGGTGGAATCTTAGCTGGTAGCGTATTGAGACTGGCTTTTTTTTTTTTATTATTCAGCATCACACATTTGAAATCTATTCATGTGGACATATCGACAGTTCTTTCTACAACAGAACGGTTTGCTTATCCATTCACCTGCCAGAGGGCATTTGGATGTTTCCGGTTTGGGGCAATTCTGTATAATGTTGTCCTGGACATTTACGTACAGTTTCTTTGTGTGCAGAAGTGCCTTCATTTCTCTTGGATAAGGCAGTTATTTTCCAATTTGCTGGGCTTTTTTATCATGAGTGGATGTGAATTTTGTCAGTTGCTTTGTATCTATTGAAATGAGTACAGGGGGTATAGCTCAGTGGTAGAGCATTTGATTGAAATGAGTACATGGCGTTCTTTTCTTTTTTCTTTTTCCTTCTTGAAGTCTAGTTGACACACAATGTAACATTGGTTTCCTGTGTACCCCATAGTTATTCCACAAACCTAGACATTATGCTGTGCCCACCACAAGTGCGGCTACCATTTATCAGCACACAATGTTGGAAGCCTGTGCCTCCCACTCCCCTTCCCCATTTTGCCCTCACCCCTACCCCCATCCTTTCTGGAAACTATTAGTTTGTTCTCTGTATTTATGGGTCCGTTTCTGCTTTTTGTTTGCTTGCTTTGTGCTTTAGATTCAACATATAAGTGAAATCATACAGCCTTTGTCTTTCTCTGTCTGACTTAGTTCACTTAGCATAATACCCTGTAGGTCCATCCATGTTGTCATAAATGGTAAGATCTCGTTGTTTTTTATGGCTGGGTAATATTCCATTGTGTTTGTATATACCACATCTTCTCTATCCATTCATCTATCAATAGACATGTTACTTCTATATATTGGCTACTATAAGCAATGCTTCAATAAATATAGAGGTGCATATACTTTTCAAATTAGTGTTTTCATTTTCTTTGGGTAAATACTCAGTAGTGGAATTACTGGATCATATGATAATTCCATTTTTAATGTCTTGAGGAGACTCCATACTGTTTTCCACAGTGGTTGCACCAACTACATTCACACCAATAGTGCACAAGTGTTCGTTTTTCTCCACATCTTCACCAACACTTGTTATTTCCTGTCTTTTTTTTTATTTTAGTCATTCTTATAGGTGTTAGGTGGTGTCTCATTGTGGATTTGAGTTGCATTTTCCTGATGATGAGTGATGTTGAGCATCTTTTCATGTGTCTATTGGCCATCTGCCTGGGAAAATCTCTATCCAGGTCCTCTGCCCATTTTAATTGGATTATTTGATTTTTAGGTGTTGACTTGTATAAGCTCTTTATATATTTTGGATATTAACCCCTTATGAGATATATCATTTGCAAATACCTCTTCCATTGAATAGGTTGCCTTTTTGTTTTGTCGATGGTTTCCCTTGCTGCACAGAAGCTTTTTATTTTTTATGTAGTCCCAGTAGTTTATGTTTGCTTTTGTTTCTCTTGCCTCAGGAGACATATATTGAAAAACCTTGCTATATTTGATGTCAGAGAGATTACAGCTTATGTTTTCTTCTAGGAGTTTTCTGGCTTCATGTTTCACATTTAGGTGTTTAACCCATTTGGAGTTTATTTTTGTGTTTGGTGTAAGAAAGTGGGCCAGTTTCATTATTTGGCATGTAGCTGTCCCGTTTTCCCAACATTTATGAAGAGGCTTTCTTTTCCCCGTTGCATAGTCTTCTTGCCTCCTTTGTCATAGATTAATTGGCCATATAAGCATGGGTTTATTTCTGGACTCTCTCTTCCATTCCATTGACCTATTTTGTGCCAAAGCCATACTGTTTTGAACACTAGTTTTGTAGTATATCTTGAGATTTGGGACTGTGATACCTCCAGCTTTGTTCTTCTTTCTCAAAATTGCTTGGGCTCTTTGGGGTCTTTAATGATGCCATATAAATTTTAGTGTTATTCATTCTAGTTCTGTGAAAAATGCTGGTGGTATTTGGATAGGGATTGCATAGAATCTGTGGGTTGCTTCGGGGAGTATAGACATTTTACCAATATTAATTCTTCTAATCTGTGAGCATGGAATATCTTTCCATTTGTGTCATCTTCAAGATCTATTTTTTTTTAAGTTTATTTATTTGGAGAGAGACGGACATACCACGAGCAGGGAGGGGGAAGAAGGGGGATTCCCAAGCAGGCTTCATACATGGTCCGGGCAGAACCTGATGCGGGGCTCAAATTCAAGAACTGTGAGATCATGACCTGAGCCGAAATCAAGAGTCAGATGCTTCACCGACTGAACCACCCAGATGCCCCATCTTCAATATCTTTCATCAGTGTTTTATAGTTTTCAGAGTTCAGGTCTTTCACCTCCTTGGTTAAGTTTTCCTAGGCATTTTATTTTTTGGGGTGCAATAGTAAAGGGAATGATTTCTTAATTTCTCTTTCTGCTGCTTCATTATTAGTATATAGAAATGCAACCTCAGCCTCAGCCTTACTGAATTCATTTGTGAGTTCTAACAGGTTGTTTGTGTAGCCTGTGGGGTTTTTTATGCACAGTATCATGTCATATGCAAATAGTGACAGTTTACCTTCTTTACCAATATGGATGCCTTTTATGCTTTTTCTTGGCCAACTGCTGTGGCTAGGCCTTCCAGTACGATATTGCATAAAAGTGGTGAGACAGACATCCTTATCTTGTTCCTGATCTTAGGGGAAAATCTCTCACTTTTCACCTTGAGTGTGATGTTAGCTGTGGGTTTTTTCAGTATATGCCCTTTATTATGTTGAAGTGTATTCCCTCTAAACTGTGGGGTTTTTTTTTTCTCTAGTCATCTTAAGATAACATCAATGTTATGTTATACCAGCCTCGGTGGCTAAATCCCACATGGCCATGCTGTGTTATATTATTCATAAATACGCACATATACATATGTGTATATATATTTACATACACATACACAAACATATATATATTTATCGTCTAATACTTTGTTTAAGATCACTGCATCTATGCTCATGAGTAATATTGTTCGGTGGAGTTCTTTTCTTATCCAGGTATCCCCCATTATTCAAAGGTTCACATTACACCACTTCACTTTTACAAAAGACCTACATTAGGGGCACGTGGGTGGCTCAGTCAGTTTAGCGTCTAACTCTGGCTTTCGGCTCAGGTCATGATCTCACAGTTCATGAGTTCTACCTCCGCATCGGGCTCCAAGCTAACTGTGCAGAGCCTGTTTGGGATTCTCTCTCCCTCTCTCTTCCCTTCCCCTGCCCATTTTCTCTCTCTCAAAATAAACAAATAAAATTTAAAAAGAAAGACCTATATCAGTACCCATTTTCGCTAACTGAAAGAAACCCAGAGAGGATCTCCACTCATGAGAGAAAAGGCAAAAAGCGAAAGTCACATTCAGTGGGCGTCGCAGTGACTGCCCCAGGCAGCAAGAATGCCCCGCCAAGCGGCCAGAACTTTGGACTGTGTCTTTGAGCACCCACACTTTATCTTGATTTATTTCATGCATTCGTTAGCACGACGTGTCCTAAGGTATCAGAAAAGCCTAAGAGAGATTATGGTTTTAGGTCTGGGAATGCTCAAAAAAAATTTCCATATCAATTAAAGAGAATGGCTGCGTCCAGATAGCATTTCACCTAGTCAGAGGGGTGCTCTACTTTTGGATGGGGGGGGCGGGGCTTGTACTGCTCCTGTCGCTTGAGTATCAGGGTGACGCTGACCTCATTAAACGAGTTGAGAAGGGCTCCCTCCTCTTCCATTTTCTGGAAGAGATTTGTGGAATTTATGTATATCTTTCTTAAGTGTTTGGTGAAATTATTTGGGTTGAAGCTTTCTTTTTGGAGGAGGGGGAAGACTTAAACTATGATATTTCTTTCTTGCATAGTTGTGGTATTACTCAAATTATCTCTTCTTATGCGAATTCCGAAAGTTTGTGTCTTTCAAAGCATTGAGCCATTTCATCTAAGTTGTAGAAATTACGTGTACAGCAATAGGTCCCTGGACCTTTTTAAAAGAGCTTCTTTTTTTTTCTTTTTTTCAAGTTTATTTTTATGTATTTTGAAAGAAGATAGAAAGTGAGCAGGGGAGGGGCAGAGAGAGAGGGATACAGAACCCCAAGCAGGCCACGTCGTGTCAGCACAGGACCCGATACGGGGCTCAAACGCACAAGCCGTGAAATTATGACCCGAGCCGAAATCAAGAGATGAAAGCTTAGCCACTGAAACCAAGAGTCAGATGCTTAACCAACTGAGCCACCCAGGTGTCCAAAAACCCTTCTTTTAAAGCAGTTTCAAGTTTACAGCAACACTGAGACGGAGGTTTCTCATACACATGTGTGGCCTCTCCCAGTATCAAGCTCGCTCACTAGAATGGTAATTTTTTTTTTAAACCAAGGATAAACCTACATTGATACATTATAATCCCCCAATGTTCATAGTTTACAATAGGCTTCACTCTTGTCATACATTCTACAGATTTGTACAAATACGTGATAACTTATTGTCCCTCATTGTAATATTACACGGAGTATTTCTCTTCCCTAAAAGGCCTCCCTACATATTAACCTTTTAAGTCTGTCAGACTGGTGACACCTGCTTTCATTTCCAATGTTTGTGATCTGTGTCTTCTCTCCCTCGTTTTGTCAGTTTGGCTAGAGATACATCGATTTAATCTTTCGAAAGAACCAGATTTGGCTTTCATTGATTTTTCTCTGCTGTTTTAATGTTCTCAGTTTTTACATTTCTGCTCTTCATAAATTCTTTCCTTCTCCTTGCTTTGGGTTTGAATTTCATGTTGTATTTTTATTTTGCTTGCAGTCAAACATTTTTAACTTCCTTTGAGACTTCCTCTTTAACTCGTGGATTATTTAGATGTGTCACTGAATTTCCAAGCATTTGGAAAGTTTTTAGATGTCTTTCTGATTTATATTTTCTTCTGATTTATATATTTTTCTTATTGATTTTTAGTTTAATTCTGTTATGGTCAGAGCACATACTTTGTATGATTTCAGTTCTTTTAAGTTTTGCTTAAGGGATATAATCTATCCTAAGATAAAATCTATCTTGGTGAATGTTCTGTGAGCACATGAAAGAAAGTGCATTCTTTTAGTACTGAGAACGAGTTCTGTGAATGCCAGCTTATAGGTTAGGCTGGTTAATAGTGTCATCTGGGACTTTTATGTCCCTGTTGTTTTCCCACCTAACTCGTTTTACTGATCATTGGAATAAAACATGAAGGTCTCCAATGGTAATTGTCAATTTGTCTGTTTCTCCTTTGTGTTTTGTCAGCTTTGCTTCATGTGTTTTTAAGCTCTGTTGTTAGGTGTGTGCACATTTAGGATTGTTATGTCTCCTTAGTCAGTTGACTCTTTCATGTAATGAATGTTCTCTTTGGTCACTTTCCTTGTTCAGATTGGATCACTTCTATCACTCTGTCTTCAAGGTCACTAACCATTTTTTCTGTCCACTCCGCTCTGCTATTGATCCCACCCAGTGAATTTTTAATATTTCAGTTCCTATATCTTTCCATTCTAAAATTTCCATTCAATTCTTTCTTATGGCTTCTACTTTTCTGCTGAAAATTTCTATTTTCCCATTTGTTTCAAGAGTGTTCAATTTTCCTTCATGGAACATGGTTAACTGCATTAAAGTCTGTCTTTTAGTGGCGCCTGGGTGGCTCAGTCAGTTAAGCATCCAACTCTTGATTTCAGCTCAGGTCATGATCTCAGTTCTTTAGATCGAGCCCAAAGTCTGGCTCTGCATTCACAGTGCAGAGCCTGCTTGGGATTCTCTCTCTCCCTCTGTCTCTGGCCCTCCCCCACTCTCTCTCTCTCTCTCTCTCTTTCTCTCTCCCAAAAATAAATAAATAAGCTTAAAGATAAAAAAAACATATGTATATATAATCATTGTCTTCTAGTTACAGTATCTGGGTCATCTTGGAGCTGTATTTATTGACTGTGTCTCCCTTGTCCATTACTGGGCTTTTCCTGTTTGTTTGTTTGTTAGTTTGTTTGTTTTACATGCCAAGTAATTTTTACTTGTGTCCTGGACATTTTTAATATTATATTATGAGACTCTGAGTCCTGTTAAAATACTCCAAGTATATCAATTGGGGGAGGGTTTAAATCAGGAAATCAAGGGGCACCTGGCTGGTTGGGTCAGAAGAACATGCAGCCCTTGATCTCGGAGTCTTAAGTTTGAGGTCCATGTTGGATGTGGAGATTACTTAAATAAGTGAACTTAAAAAATAAATAGATGAAAAGTACATAAATAAATAAATCAGGAAATCAACCCAGTTAGGTTGAATTCTTAGATCCCAACCTGCCTTCCAAGCTATATATACTTCCAATGTCAGTTCACTTTTCAAAGCCTTTGAAATACTATTTGGATCCACTGCAAGTGTGTATTCTCCTGGGGCCAGACCGTTCACTGTCTACACTGCAGTTCAGCTCTCAAAGCCTTTGGTATGCTAGTAGTTAGTTCCTTGTGGACGTAACTCGGGAGTGGGTCCAGGACTTCCAACACAAGTCTATGGGATCCCATTCTTGAGCTCTTCCGTCTCTGTGATCACACCCCTCCCGCTTACAAAGATCCCGTTTCCTGGCCCTGTGGTTAGAAATCTGAGGCTTGGGATGGCTGGATGGCTCAGGGAGTTAAGCATCCAACTTCAGCTCAAGCGATAATGTCATGATTCACGGGTTCAAGCCCCAGGACAAGCTCTCTGTTGTCAGCGCAAAGCCCACTTCCTATCCTCTGTCTCTCTGCCTCTGCCCCTCCCCCTCCTCAAAAATAAATAAACATTAAAAAAAGAAGCAAGAAATTTGAGGCTTTGGCCTCCCTCTACAGTTTCATACCTCTCATTACTACTCTGCCTCCAGGGTGAAGTGGTGAGAGGAAAAGGAGAGATGAATCACAGGAATTTCCTCCGTACACTTTGACCACAGGGACCCCTTTCCCTAGATTCTCATTCCACAGACAAAGGCTTTTCTTCTCTCTGGGTTTTAGGCACCTGCCTGGCTGCCGAAGCTGCTGTAACCCCCAGCTTTGAGACGGGGTCTTCCCTTGGGGTAGAGCTGGAAGAGGGAGGTTTTTTTTCTTAGTGTTTTATTTATTTTTGAGAGAGACAGAGAGAGAACTTGAGCAGGGGAGGGTCAGAGAGAGGGAGAGACAGAGAATCCAAAGACAGGCTCCAGGCTCTGAGCTACCAGCACAGAGCCTGACGCGGGGCTCGAACCCACGAACCGCGAGATCATGACCTGAGCCGAAGCTGGACGCTCAACCGACTGAGCCACAGGGGCGTCCCTGGGAGAGGGAGTTTTTTAAAACACCACAGCATTTCTTCTACTCTCTGTGTCCCCGAAGGACCCCCCTTCCCTGGCCTCTCATCAAACGGGGAGAGTTTCTTACAGAGTTTTCTTCACACCTGCTGTGCGATTCCGGGCTTTGGGCCGGCCGAGTCTAGGCTGGAAAGCACACAAAGGAAAAATAAATGTGTAGTTTCCCGCCATATCCATCTTCAAGCTTTTTGTTTATTTGGTTTCTGTGGTTGTTTTTACTTCAAGTTTTCATTTCCCTCCTAATTTGCCTGCTAGTAGTTACTTTTCAGATTCTTCACAGAGTGGCCTTGTGTATTCCGTCCAGCGCTTTTAGTTATAGTCAGTGGAAGGGATGGCGTATAGTTTACTGGCCCATCTTAACTGAAACCAGAAGCCATCCTGGGTTTTTAATCTTGGCATTTAATTTTCAAAAGGCTGCATCTGGGACTAGTTGGAGACATGTGCTTTAGCAGCACAACCTTTAAAATGACACTTTTCCCTTTAAATATTCAAATTCTTGGGTCCGGGTGGCTCAGTCAGCAAGGCAGCTTCCCACTTCAGCTCCGGTCATGATCTCATGGTTCGTGGGTTTGAGCCCCACATCGGAATCTGTGCTGACAGTGCAGAGTCTGGAGCCTGCTTCAGATTCTGTGTCTCCTGCTCTCTCTGCCCCTCCCCTGCTCACACTCTGTCTCTCTCTCAAAAATAAACATAAAAAAATTTTTTTCAATTCAAATTCTTAAAATGGTTCCCCATACCTGTAACAGTTTTCCTAAGTGAAAAGAGAGCAGAATACAAATTTACTGATTCTCTGGTCAGAGCAAGTCCCCAAACTTGTGATGATGATCATAATAGTAATAATAATAGCAGTTTATATTATTAGAAATAATAATGATTATTGGTAAAGAACATGAACTTTGGAGCCAAAATGCCTGTGTTCAGATCTCAACCCGGCCTCTTCCTCGCTGTGTGACTCAGCCTGTCTGGGCCTCAGTGTTCTTACCTGTGTCGTGGGAACGACCATAGTATCTGCTTCTGAGCTGGTTTTGAGGATTCAAGAAATTCATATAAATAGAGTGCTCAGAACAGGTCTGACATAAAGGCAGCGTCGCCAGGCATTTGCTTGGTTAGTAATAGTCATCGCTAATACTTCCTAGGTGCCCCACTTGCTGACTGCCGGCTGTTTCCCTTGATCGGATGAGGCAGCTGAGGCCTCAGAGAGGCAAGTGGGTCGCTTGAGCCGGTCTGGCCTGCAGATCTGGAAAACGCGGGAGGCGTGGGTGGCTGGGCACAGGCTCAGGGACCATCTGGCTGGTGATCAGACAGCGGCGGCAGTGAGGTTCTCGACACTGTCTGGTCCAAGCCAGCGGAGATGTGACCCAGGGGGAGACAGTGAATGGAAAATCAGCCCGAAGAGAAAGACAACAGAAATAGAAAGGGAAGCCTGGTAATTGAGCGGCCCCCAAGTGGAAAGATCAATATTTTACTACTAGTGGAACAGCCAGTGTCGCTGGCAGCCGGCACATGGCCCAGCTGTGTGTGGTTCAGGGCGAGCAGCTGTCCCCACAGGCTCCGACCGGCCCAGGATGCCCTTCTCTTCCGGCCAGAAGCCAGGAGGCTGCGCAGGGCAGCCAGGCCGTGGGTGGTGTGCACGTCGCGGGGGGGGGGGGGGGGGGGGGGGGGGGGGGGGGGGGGGGGGGGGGGGGGGGGGGGGGGGGGGGGGGGGGGGGGGGGGGGGGGGGGGGGGGGGGGGGGGGGGAGGTAGCGTTGGCAGCGCCTGTGGGCGCTTCCGCATGAAGACCACGTGTGCTGTCTTTACTGGGTGACCTTGAGCAAGTCCTTCCCCTGCCTGGGACTTGGCTTCCCTGCTGATAAGAAGGGCTGAGTCAGCTGAATGCATTATAAAAGGGTACCTAGTGTCCAGGAGGGTTGAGACTCCTGGCGATCAAGGTGAGGGGTCCCCAGCCACAGCAGGCAAGGGCTCTGATACGCAGGAGCCCAGAGACCACAGCACTGATGCTCTGGGGCCCGCGGGACCTGAGTTCAAGGCAGAGTTCCTGCCGCAGTGACCATCTCAATGTCTAAGGGCTCCCGTCAGTCTCCTCCACTGCAGAATGGGAGGCTGTGATCATAGCTATGGCCAAGGTTGTCCTGAGGATCAGAGATGAGAGTAAGCCAGGCCAGAGCTCTGCACTGGCTCTAGTCGACCGGCAAGCCCTCCATGAGCCCAGCAGAAATCACTACTACCTCTCTACATAAGCCCTGCTATTGTCTGTTTAGCAAGCCCATGAGCCTGCCCTTACGGTGTTGAGTACTTGGTAGTTTTGTTGTGATAATTGTACAGTGGTCACAGGTGCTTCCTAAAGGGCTGGGTGGCTCTCTGCATGGTTCCTCCACGCACACTCTCCAGGGTCTCTGCTCTTTGAGGAGCCCTGTGGGAGTCTCCTAAGCCATAGCTCAGGGACTTTGCGGTGGCCCTCAGGACCTCTTCTATCTGCCTGTCATCAGGCACTCCTGCACGTCCACTCCAGGCCGGCTTTCCCTGGAGGCGGCGGAAGTCAGGGGTGGTGGACAGCCCGGCCCCACCAATGTCTCCCAGCCCCAGGGGGTGACAGCCACCGTGGATTACACAATCCGAGTGCACAGACTGCTTATAGGTGGACCTGAAGCTGGGGGTCCGCATCCGCCGCTCAACAGTCAGTGACGACTCCGCCCTTGAATGCATCGGAGATAATTAAGGCATAGCCTCTGACCTTGGAGAGGACTGTGGGGGTGCATGCTGGGAGTGTCCCAGCCCGTCCCCAGTGGTCACAGAGTCCCCACAATGCCAGTGCAGGGAGGGGCAGGAGGAGAGGCGCTGGGATCCTGACTGGAGTGGTGGGTACACGGGGCACCTGGGCATTGCTGCTCTCAGAAGCTGCATCGCTGCCGGGTCGTGTCAGGCTGTCTTTGCAGTGAGGGCTGGGAAGGCTCTGGCCAGGATGGGAGCTGGCAGAAGGCCACCTGTTTCTTCACTGGAACTCCAAGGTCCCGGTAGGGACCAGGTTCAGGAGGTCCCCAGCAGACCATGGATAGGCTCTGTGCACCTGTCACCCCCAGACCCACACCCGAGTGGAAGAAGCAGGGTCAGCTGGAACAGAGGTATAAGTGGAGGGCCACCGAGCTCAGGGAGGGAGGAGAGACGCTGGAGTGGAGTCTCTTCGTGCTCACTGCTCGTCTTCCAAAGCCAGCGGGGCGCTTCCCCATAATGCCAGGCCACTGGCAATGACCAGGCCCTGAGACTCCCGCTGCAGCGGCCACCACTGGAGACATGTCCTGTGGGCATGCAGGAAACACGGTCCTCAACGGACAGGTGAATCTGCAACATGGCTTGGGATCTGGGACACATGGTGAGGGGCAAGGGTGTCCGCCATGACAGTGTTAACAATACCAAGGGTAAGAGGGACCCCCTGCCTGCGTGCTGGGGTCTGCGGTTTCCAGAGTGCTTTGATATACACCACCCACAGCCCAGCCCGAACTGAATCTGAAGAAAGAGCTCATCTCTGCCCTACCGTGCTTTACACACCGACGGTGATTACTGGGAGGGATGGGAAGGTGCCTGGTGAGTGTGACGGTGTGTGTGCACGCATGTGTGTGTCTGTGTGACCACGTGAGTGGCTGCCTTCAGCCCCCAGCCGGGTGCCGAGCATGTAGGAAGTGCCCAGTGCTCCAATGAAGGCTTGCATGTGTGCTGAGCAAGGGAGGGGCTGCCACTAAGTCCCATGCTGACTGAGACACAGGCTTCCAGAAGAAATCTCAAGAAACTGACTTTCAGTTGCTGGCACTCTGGGTGGGGATGGGGGTGCGGGAGGTGGGGGGAGAGCATGGCACTAATTAATTAGAAAAGATAGTTCTTACAGAATTGGCCATTGCCAAAAACTAGGGAAATCTACTCAGAGCTCGCAAGTTGGAAGTCACTTGCTCTGGTTGAAGACTAAATTAAGACATCTTTGCAGAGAACAGTTTGGCAACTGTTACCAAAAGCCCTTAAAATTTAGATGATTCGCAGAACCATTCATATTCAGTTATTCAACAAATGTCTGTGAAGCTTCTAGTATATGCCAGTCACAGTGGGAGATGCCATGTGGTGATCGAAACAGACCTGATCCGTGCCCTTAGGGAGTTTATTTCCTAGACGGGAAGATACAAGTTAATAAAATTATCACATAAACATAATTACAAATTGCAGCAAGTGGTTTGAAGGAAAAGTATAGGGTGCTACAAGACAGGGCAAGAGCAGATGGACCCTAATTAGACGGGATGGTCAGGACAGGCTGGTCTCCAGGAGAAACGTCTGATAAAGGTACAAACAGGGACCTGAAGGATGAATCAAATCAGGTGATGAATGAGGGGAGGACAAGCATTTGAGATTGCGTAAGGCATATGCAAAGGCCCTGAGGCAGAAAAGAGTTTAGTTTGCTTGAGGAGCTGACTGAAAGCCAGTGTGGCTGGAATGCGGTGAAGGACAGAAGGAGTGGAAGGAGATGGGGCTGGAGGGGCCAGATCATATAGGGCCTTGTAGACCACGTTACAGAGTTTCGATTTTATCCTGCAGGTAGTGGATGCAGGTAGTGGACAACCACTGGAAGGTTTTTTAATAGGGGAGGAGGTGACAGAATCCAGTTGGAGTGGAGAATGAGTTGGAGAAGCTAAACTGGGAGAAGGTAGATGAATCAGGAGACTCGGTGGCCAGGGAGGGGGATGATGACAGCTGTAACCTGTGGGACCCCATGGGTGATGTGGAAAAAAGAAAGCGGCCTTAGGGTACGGCATTTGGGTGTGGATTGGATGTGGGCGAGAGGGAGTGGCCCCAGCAATGCTGAAGAACTGCACAGTGGGCAGGGAGCGAGCGAGGGAGGGTAGATGGGGCCAGGGAGTGGGCTGTTCCAGAGAGTGACATTGGAGGAGGGGCAAGTCCTCGGGGTGGCTGGGGTCGCTGAGCGCCTCGCTGGCTGAGGTGGGGGAGAAAGCAACGTGGAAGCCAAGGATCTGAGAGGCCAGGGGCTTTTAGGGGCGGTTAAGTAAATTAGGGTGTATTCACCGGGCAGCATGTCTTATAACCACTAAAAATATGGATGGTCCCCAAGGGCAGCTCTGAGGGGTTTCTGATTAAGCTGTTAAGCAGGAGAGAACCTTCCAAATGTCAGGAATGGCTGAGTGCTTTGGGCTAAAAAAAACCCTAATTAGCAGACTTTATTTTTTAAACATTTTTTATTGAAGCATAAAGTATGAACAGAACAGAAAAGTGCGCCGGCCACAAGCAGACAGCCCAGTGGGCTTTCACTGTGTGGCCAGTGTCGAGATCAATAAATAGAAGCACCCTCAGTATCTTCTCCCTCCTACAAAGTAAGGCAAGTGTAGCCGCTGTCTTGACCATAACTGGTTTTGCCTTAAATTGTATTTGATTTATAATTCTTAAGTTTTTAAAGAATGTATGTAGAGGCACCCGGGTGGCTCAGTCGCTTGAGCATCCGACTTTGGCTCAGGTCATGATCTCACGGTTCGTGAGTTTGAGCCCCGCGTCGGGCTCTGTGCTGACAGCTCAGAGCCTGGAGCCTGCTTCGGGTTTGTGTCTCCCTCTCTCTTCCCCTCCTCCACTCGCACTCTGTCTCTGTCTCTCAAAAATGAGTAAATGTTAAAAAAAAATTAAAAAAAAAAGAATGTATACAAATGTAACATAATTATTTCCTCCTTATGGACAAAAGAGAATTTGGTCAAGAATCTCCCATGGGGCGCCTGGGTGGCTCAGTCGGTTAAGCCTCCGGCTTCGGCTCAGGTCAGATCTCACGTTCGTGGGTTCGAGCCCCGCGTCGGGCTCTGTGCTGACAGTTAGCTCAGAGCCTGGAGCCTACTTCCGGTTCTGTGTCTCCTTCTCTCTCTGCCTCTCCTCCTCTCATGCTCTGTCTCCCTCTGTATCAAAAATAAATAAAACGTTAAAAAAAAAAAACAGGCAGGGTGGTGACCCAAAGGAAGACGACGAATCCATTTAGCTGATATTAAAAAAAAAAAAAAAAAAGAATCTCCCAGAACTCCAAAAAAATAGTAGCTCAAACTATGTGTTTTTTTTTTTTTTAAGAGTGGGAGAGGGGCAGAGAGAGTGAGAGTATCCCAAGCAGGCTCTATACCGTAGCCCAGCTCAGGGCTCGAACTCACGAACCGTGAAATTACGACCTGAGCCGAAGTCAGGTGCTTAACCAGACTGAGCCACCCAGGGGCCCCCAAACTATGTGTTTTAAAGGGGGGAAAAGTGGGAAACAGCAGGGTTTGATTCATTCTCTTTTCTGGGGTTTCTGCAGTGAGTTGTAGGACTTTTGTAGGACAGAAACCATTAAGTTTAAAAAAACTAGAGGGTTTGCTCTCCATGGCCAGTCTTTGTTGGAAAGCTCCCTGTGCTATCTGTGGACATCTGTGGCACTTGGCACTTGGCACTGGGGTGGAGGCCCCAGAGGGGACACCATGTCCCCTTGGTTCAAAGGACCAGCCCTCCCTCCATCAGCCTCCCCAGCCAGCTTCATCCCAGCTCCGTGACTCCCCGGGGACATCTCTGGGGATCTCACCCCTGCCCCTCTTTCTTCTCACAGGTGGAAAAACTCGTCAAATACTTGGATCCCAATGACCTCGGGAGAATCAACTTCAAGGACTTTTGCAGAGGGGTGTTCGCCATGAAAGGTGAGAGCTTTGGGCCCCAGGGGTCTCTCAGGACCCCATCCAGCTGCAGAAGCTGGCCTGCCTCGGGTCTCAGCTGGGGACTCCTCCCCACGGGGCTGAGGGAAGGATCTGGGCTCAGCCCTGCTGGGCATGGAGTCCCCGTGCCCACGGGACAGTCATTTCCTCCCTGCCCGTCATCTGTCCTGTAGAGAAAGGCTCCCGATTGCTTTCCTCTCTCCTCTTTGCGTCCTCCTGTGGGTCACCTCCCTCCAGGATGACCAAGCTCCCGAGCGGGTCCCAGGACCCAGGACTCACAGTTTTAGAACTGGGACAGCTATGTGCAGATCCCAGGGAAGAGGGGACGCCCATCTTTTTTCCTTCTCTCCTGTTCCCTTTGCTTCCTCCCCTCTCTCTTCCTTGGGACTCCTCAGTCTCCTCTTCTCTTCCCTGCTCCCCGCCCCTTGAAGGAGCAAAATGCAATCCCTCTCTTTTCCCCAAATCAAAGGCGGTTGTGAGGCACCCCCAGGAATCAGAGGCCACTCGTGGCCACTCTTACCACTAAGCTGCTTGTCTGGAGAAAGTGGCTCAGGCCTCCCTGTGGCTGCGAAGACAACACAGGCCCAGAGACCTTCCCGCCGTCTGTGATGGAAGCCATGTTTTCCGGTCAGGATGACCCATGTTCTGTGGGGCACCCAGGGCTCTGGGGGCGTGGAAAGGAAGCAGGAATCGCTCCCTTGGAAGTGAGGGGGGACAGGAAGCGGGCTGAGAGGTCAGGAGGGGATGCGCACGGCCACCACAAAGCCTTCCGCCTAGAGGGGACCACACAGGGCCACTACCGCCAGCGCCTATCAGGTGCCCATGCTAGGTGCTTTGCGGGCTTGCCCTCCTTCGTCTGAAAAGATGTGGGGGCATTTGCTAAGGAATGACAGAGGGAACATGCGCATTTGGAGTCCTGTGAACCGGGCAGGGAGTACTGTCTTGTATCCCTTCCTCCAGAGAGGCCTCCTTGATTTACTCAGCTTCACCCCACCCCACCGGCCCTCTGCATTTTGGAGCCTCTCTTTTGTGTGTCCTCTGTCGGGGTTCGTGTCTCAGCGACACCCTGACAGCCCTGGACCAGCCTCTCCGTGACCTCGTGCTCCATCTCCGCCTTTGAAGGATCAGCCGGGCTCTTGGAGACTTGGGCCACCTGTCCCCACCCCCCCACAGCCCGACCGACTCCAGGCCCGGGAGTCAGGAGCAGACCTGCTGAGGCTCTGACCTGCACGGTGTGTCTGTCCGTCTGCAGGGTGCGAGGAACTGCTGAAGGATGTGCTGTCCGTGGAGAGCGCGGGGACGCCACCCTGCACCCCGGAGATCCCCGACTGCGTGGACCAGGTGAGGAGGGGGAGCCCTGCCTCGCCGTCTTCTTGCTTCTGCTCAGACATTTTGGTGAGGCCCTTTGGCTTCAAAGTCAAGAAATCATTTTTGGAATGTGAGCCAGGCCCTCAGGAGGCCACAGCAAGGCATGTAGGGACCTGACCGGGGGGAGGGGGCTTCACAGAGCACCTTGACTCTCCTTCTCTAGTTCCAAAGAGAAACTGAGTCCCATGCAGGGCAAGTGACAGACCTGAGGTCAACAGCAGGCAGGACTGTGGTTCTTTTCTCTTCTCCTCTGCCCTAACCCACTGGGCCAACCAGCCCCCTGTGGTGTTTTCCAGACACCAAGCCGCACCGGGTCCTCAGTCTGCCGATTCTCCGACACCTACCAGGTGTCTAGCGGTTCCGTTCCATTCCGGGGTTAGCGCAGACCCCAGGATCAAGGACGCAACCCTGTGAGCCTGCCCCACCGAGGGGCAGCCACAGATGGGGTACAAAAATGTGGGGGTTCCCACCTCCCCTCAGGTTCAGGTTCAGGGACCCACGGTATTGGTGACTACCAGCTTATTACCAAGGACAGGACTCAGGATGAGCCTAATGAAACAGAGGCAAAGGGCAAAGCAAGGCGGGGGTTGGGGTCGGTGCGGAGACTGCAGGTCCTCTCCAGACCCACTGCCTTCCCGGCACGTGGGGGTGCTTCCCAACCGGAAGCTCTCCCAACTTCCATACCTGATATGCAGCCTGGGGCCGGGGTGGGGGAAGGATAGGCGAACGGATGTTCCCACGGCTCATCACTCTCGGGTCTTTCTGGTGGCCACGCTCAGCTGAGGCTCTCTAGGGCCCTCCCTGGGTCACCTCCTCAGCAGGACCGCAGGGAAGGGGTTCCCTATGCATGACTAAAGGCACCCCCATCCCTCAGGAAGTCCCCGAGGGCTAGAAGCGCTCTGTGCCCACAGGAGGGCAAACACCCCACTCCCGAAGTCCCGTGGCTCTGTTTCCCCTTATCCCTGCCAGTGGTTCATTGACTATAAAGCTTTGGAATGCTTGCTCCAAACACTTGTGGCTGCGCCCTATAGGCAGTCTAAGATGCATATATTGAGTCATCAAGGACCCTTAAGGCTGAGACAGCCCAGAGTTGGAGAAGGATTCACTCGGTGTGTCATCCAGGCCAGTCCGAAACCTTTTCCCCACCTCCGGTGGGTGCCTCATGTGAACCCCCCTCAAACAGAGGTATTTTCTGTAGCCGAAGGAGGTCCAGGACCCCAGAGGTCGCTTTGGCCGGGTGGTGGGGTCAGGATTGGGGCTGGATGAGCGGGTCCCCGCAGAGGGCCGTACTGCTGAGGGAGGCCAGCAAAATGGATTGGAGAAGCTGATGCTCAAAGACAGCAGAGCCCGGGGCCGGGCATCGGGTGTGGGGACGGAGCCTCAAACACAGAAGCCAGACGCTGGCCTCCAGGGTGCTGTGACCAAAATCAGGGCCCCGAGGGACGAGTGAAGAGAGCGGGGCTCCAGGCCTGCCTTGACAGGCCCAGTGGATGTGGGGTGCCTGTGTATTGGAGCCCGACTGATGAGACGTGGGCCAGGCTCAGGACAGAGGACTCCCCACACAGGACAAACACTGAGTGTCCCCGGGTTTTTGGAGTGAGCCCCTTGAGGATTGCTGAGCAGGAAGCAAGGTGAGGAGGAAGGCTGCGGGGTCCCTCAGGACAGGGTCCATATCCCACTTGGGCCACTGACTGGATATGCAAAGCGGACAAGCGGCTCTCAATCCCTGTAAGCCTCAGTTTCCTCAGCTGCAAAACAGGGCTTGGCATGCCAGTCTAGAGGACCTGAGGAAATACTGGTTTTCTTTTCTTTTCCTTTTTTTATTTATTTTTGAGGGAGAGAGAAACAGAGCATAATAGGGGAGGATCAGAGAGAGGGAGACACAGAATCTGAAGCATGTTCCAGGCCCTGAGCCATCAGCACAGAGCCTGACGCGGGGCTTGAACCCACGGACTGTGAGATCATGACCTGAGCCAAAGTCGGAGGCTTCACCAACTGAGCCCCCCAGGCGCCCCAGAAATACCAATTTTCTTATTAGCAAATACAGAGAGCTGCCTTCCTCCCTGCACTGCGTCGTGGGGGTCAGCCTGAGAGCGGGGTGCTCCTTCACCTCTACCCTTGGATAGAGGTGTTTCAATAGTCCAGCAAAATGGAGGCCTGCCCCCAAGGAGCTGGAGGGCAGAGGCGGGCCATGGCCAGGCCCCCCACCAGCGTGGCCCGGCAGGCCCTGTTCCCCAGCCACAGGCCACTCGCCTGGCCCCCACTCGAGGCTGCCCACACTTCCAGAGGAAAAGAAACAGACACGGAGGCCTTGGGCTCCAGAAGGATGCTCTGCTTTTAAACAACACTCTCTTCCAGAAGAGAGGTTAGGAAAAGCGAGAAGAACAGGCCAGTCGAACCTCAGCAATCCCGGTCCCCCTCTTTTTCTCTCTCTCAGGACCTTGCCTGCGTTTGTGTTTTCATGTCCCTTTGTTTAAGCCCCTCTGGGGGGAACTCTTCATGCCCTGCCGTGGGTCGGGCTCTTTCAGGTGGCCCGGGGTGGCCAGCCCCCGGTGAGGTGGTGACAGATCATTGGACACACTGTGCAGCCTTGTTCCCGAGCACCCAGTAGGACCGCTTGATTGACCCAGGCTCTGTTCCTTACCATGGGCCACTGAGTGCTGGGAGGTGGGGGTTGGGGGTGCCAGGTCAAAGGCCAGCCTGCTGGGCCTGTGGGCTCCTGCAGGGACAGGTTTTGAAGGCCTGGAGGGTCCCGGTCCTCATGATGTGAATGATTCCAGGTTCAGCCTCCTATAATATGTGGTTCTGGGCTCCCTTTGGTGAAAAACCCACAGCTCCCCCAAGTCTGTAAGAGGTGGGGGGCGGGACAGAGGGCGCCAGCCTGGGCAGGTCTGATCCTGCGCACTGAGCCCTCAGCACCCTGCTGTGTCGCCATTGTCCCCTAGGGGTCAGCTTGAGACTGCCAACAGCCTGGTCACTCAGGCTTCCAAAGTGCTGCTGGAGACGAAAGTGTAAGGGTGGTTTGGGGACCTGGTAGGGATGACATGCTGATGGGACAGCCTGGGGTGGGGACGTCGGATGTCACCACTTGATGAGGGCCATAGTTAACATGGTGAGACGCTTAGCCCCCGCCCCCACGTGAACCTGCAGTCACCTGCTATCACCGCTGTGGCTCCCAGCCTGCCACCCAGCCTTGTGGGCCGTGTGAATCCCTCCCAGCTGGGTGTCACCTGCACTGCATCAGTTCTTGAACTTCCTGAATGTCACCCTCCCCATGTCCTCAGAGCCTGGGACACTGGGGCACCCAAAAGCATCACTGAGGCCTTGGTAAACCCAACCGTTGAGCATGTTTCCTGGTGCAGGGGGACGTGAATTTGATCAGAGGGGATGCTGGGTGTCTCTGGTGTCCATGGACGGGTGGCCCTGGGCTGTGGTCTTGGGAATCCCTCCCAAGGGTGGCCTGCTCAGCAGGCCGGCCCTTGTCTTCCTTTCGTTACAGCCCTCAGTCTATATAGTGCAGGGGTCCCCGTGGGGAGAGGGCACGAGCCTGTGTGGAGAGCCCACCTCGGGCCTGAGAGGCAAGGGGGCGGTGTGGCAGAAGCCGACCCCACACACGCTGTGGGATCGGGGTCCTTGGTCATTCTCCCTCGTCTGCCAATTAAAAGGGAACCCAATAAAATGAATAGAGTGTCAAGCCGCCTGCGTCTCCTGTTAAACTGCCATCTCAGTGAATGATGTCACCAGCCAGCCAGCCCGCAGGCCGGAAAGTCATTGCTGACGCCCCCACATCCAGCCGGCCTTGGGTCCCATGATCCCCACTCACCCCCTTGTCCTTCTCCCCCTGCTGCCCACAGCTCTCCTCACTATCCCCAGCCTTTCTAGACCCTTACCCCAGTGCCTCCTAAGGACCTGCTGTCTCACTCTTCTGGGACCTCTCATCTCCAATGGGATGATATCAGCTCCCACCTCCCTCTCCAGCCTCGCCACCCCAAAACCGGTGACAAGCGACCCTTCCTCAGTTTATGAAAAGGCCGAGCTCTCTCTTGCATCCCAGACTTTGTACAGGTTTTGTCTTTCTCCAGGGATGTCCTCCCCCACACTGTCCCTGGGCTAACTTCTGCTCAGCATTAAGACTTACACTTCCTCCAGGAAGCCTCCCCTGGTTCCTTCTGCCCCAGCCTGGAGGAGGACCTGCCCTGAACTTCCTTGAGGCCCTGGGCCTTAACGTCAGCCTCCAGGATGGCTCCAAGTCCCCTCCGCAGCGACCCCTTTTATACTGTGTGGTGGCAGGTCTTGAGAGTGTCTGTAAGTATTTCTAGGATTAGAAATCTAAAAATAGAATTGCTATATCAAAGGGTGTGCAGACTTTATTATTTTTTTTTTTTTGGCTAAATGACAATTTCTCACTCTCCCTCTTTCTCTATCTCTCTCTCTCTCTCTAAATAGGCTCCACCCGCAACATGGGGCTCAAACTAACCACCCCAAGATCAAGAATCCCTTTGTTCTACTGACTAAGCCAGTCAGGCACCGACCTTTATTTATTTTTTTTAAGAAATGCGTCCAAAGTTTTCTTCTAAAAAGGCAGTACTGATGTATCATCTGACAGTGTGTGAGAGTGCCCGTTTCCTCACCCTTTGCCAACCCTGGAAGGTCTCCACCTACCTGCCCATCTCCCCTGCCCGGCTCCCCTGCACGCCTCCCCTCCCTCCTCTGCTCACCAGCCAAAGGGAGGGAGACCGACCCTTGCTTCTTTGCATCGCCATTTACTAGCGACGTGGCCTGTAGACTGTGTGTCCTGTCGGCCGGCCCTTTGGATTTCTTCTTCCGGGAGTTATCTGATTATGGTCTTTGCTCATTTTCCTTTGGGTTGTTTGCCTTTCCTTTATTGATTTATTAGACGTCTATATGTATCCCATCCACCTTTATGCATTTATCTTGTATTTTAGCCTTGGGTTTAGTGTCTTTTATTGTACAGAATTTTTAAAATTCTTACGTGATCATTACCAGTCCTTTTATGCCATTAACATTTTATGCCTTCTTTATCTCAAGGTTATAAACATATCCCCCGATATATTATTTTAATACTTTGAGACAAAGCATGTTTACACTTAGCTCTGTGATCCCCCTGCCGCCTGTTTTTGGTTTTGATAAAGGCGTGTTCATCCAGCACCATTATTTTCTGAATGTTGCCAGCTGTTTAAGCTCCTCCTCTCAGATAACCCCCCTTGCCCACTCATTTGTAATTTCCCCCTTCCTCATATGCTAAGTTTCCTTTTAAACATGGATTTCTTTCTGGACTCTGTTCCGCTAACATCTATCTATTGGTCTGTCTTTTTCTAAGCCAAAACCAGTTCAACTACCCTTGCTTTCTCGTTTGATACCTGGTAGAGGCAGACTCCTTCATCCTTCTCTATTTAAAACCTTTTTGTTGTTGTTATTCTCACATATTTTCTCTTTGAGAATACTCTTTTTTGTCAAAGCCTGTTAAAAATTACCGCTAGAGAGTTGTTTCAAATTTATACATCACTTGAAGGGAATTGGCTTCTTCACAATATTGAATTCTCTCATCCAGGAACATAATCTATCTCTTCATTTATTCTGGCTTTCTTTTATGCCAGAACTTCAGAGTAGTTTTATTTCTCAAATAGATTTCTGCGTGTTTCTTCGTAGGGTGACTATATGTTATAGTCTCTATTGCTGTTAGGTGTAGAATCCTTTTGCTGTGATATTTTCTAGTTGGCTATGGCTGTTGTATAGGAAAGCTTTTGATTTGGGGTATTGATCTTGTCATGACAACCTTACTAAACCGCCTTATTAGTTCTAGAGTTCTAGTAGCTCACTTATATGCTAATTTATAACTGTAACTCTATGTAATCATGTAGCTATATGAACTTTTCTGCATACATTTATATATATTTTTATTTATTTTTGAGAGAGAGAGAGCACATGAGCCCGAGTGGGGGAGGGGCAGAGAAAATGGGAGACGCAGAATTTGTAGCAAGCACCAGGCTCCGAGCTGTCAGCACAGAGCCCGACACGGGGCTCAAACCCATGAACCATGACATTATGACCTGAGCCGAAGTTGGATGCTTAACCAACTGAGCCACCCCAGGCACCCCAACTCTATATAGATTTAAATAGCTACATATTATTTCATCACAAGAAACAACCACATCTTTTTTTTTTTTACCAGTTCCTCATTGTTGGCATAAATACACATATATATTAACGGAATTTGGGGAATTAACAAAAGCAATGTAACCATCATTCTCGTAGCTAAATGGCTCCCCCAGCAGCCATCATTGCTTCAGAGTAAGTCTGAGGTTGGCATACTACCGTTCCTATGGGCCAAATCTAGCAGCCTGTTTTTATAGATAAAGTTTTATTGGAACACATTCATCCCTGTTTGCTCACCTCTTGCCCGCGGTTGCTTTCACATTAGAATGGCAGAGTTGAATAACTGCCACCAAGTCTACAATATTTGCTATCTGCCCTTTCCAGAAAAAGTTTGCCAACCTTTCGGATAAATTCTCCTAAGTGGAAGCTTTTATCAAAAGGAGGCACATCTTAAAATTTTTAATACAACTGCCAAATTCCTTTCCAGAAGAGATGTCTCATTTACTCTCCCATCAGGATTGTGGCAAGGTCCAACTACACTTTTGCTACTGGGTGTTAACTGATTTCTCAAATCTTTCTAATCTGAGAGGCTGAAAAAATTAGGAGTGCTCTTTTGAATTCAGAGCTGGTTGAACTTGGGGCACCTGGCTGGCTCAGTAGGTAGAACATGTGACTCTTGACCTCAAGATCTCAAACTATGCAATGAGCATAGTGATTGCTTAAAAAATAAATAGAATAGAATAAAATAAAATAAAATAAAAATGGTTGAACTTCTGAAATTGCATTTATTGGTCATTAGGAGTTCTTTGCTCACTAACTGCCTGCCCACACTCGTCACCCTAGTTTCTTTGGATGTATTAATTTTCACTGATTTATAAAAACTAGAATATTAATTTTTTCTTTTTTAAATTTTTTAAGGTTTATTTACTTATTTTGAGAGAGACAGAGATAACACAAGCCTGAGAGGGGCAGAAAGAGAGGGAAAGAGAAACCCAAGCCGGCTCTGGGGTATCAGCCTAGGGCCCCATGTGGGGCTTAAACTCACAAAACATGAGATTATGATCTGATCTGAGCTGAAACCAAGAGTCGGATGCTCAACCGACTGAGCCACCCAGGCGCCCCAGAAATATTAAATTTTTTTTACATACATTACAAATATTTTTTCAGCTTGTCATTTGTTTTCGACTTTGCTTATGACGGCAAGTTCATACTTCTTTTATAGACAACTCCTCAATCTCTTCTGTTACAGCTTTGGCTTTTGACGTGATGTTTCAAGAGGCTTTTCCGTCCAGGGCTGTGGAACTCATCTATCTTGTCTTTATTTTATGTATTCAGTTTTTATATTTAAAGCTTTGATCCATGGAATTAATTTTGATGTCTAGAGTGAGGTAGGGGGGCCGCTTTCCTTTTTCCTCCTCTGCCCTCTGCCCCTCACCCTCCCTCCTGCCCACCTCTCTCTCACACACACACACACACACACACACACACACACACACGCATGCACATGCACATACACACACGCACACGCACACACACCCCGGGAACCAGAGGCTCTCTCAAGGTTACACAGCAGCCCTCCCCGATGGCAAAACACATGGGGTCACCAGACTCCAGGCCTGGGCCCACGCTGGCCCTTCGGCTCTGAAGGAGCTCTGCCCAGGCCCCGGTCTTGCCAGCACAGCTTTTAGAAATCTGCCCTGCATGTCCCTCCAGAACTGGCCTGGAGAGCTGATGGCCTGAAAGTCCAAGCATATGAAGCGAGTGTTCCTAAAACCACTTGTGACAATGGCACTTGTAGATTCTGAAACTGTGTTTTCTGACAAACAGCTCTCTGATTCAACCCTGCCGGTGGGGGTGTGGGCAGGGGTGTTGTGTGCGCTGACTTTGGGAGGCAGAGGCTGTTTAATGGCTCAGTGAGGGGCCCGGCTGGATCCTTTCTGCTTAGTATGCCCACAGGATTTCCCCTTGCCCCAATACCTCCCTCCTCTCAAAGGAAAGAATAATTCGCGCATCCCAAGCCTCCCAACGTCTGTAAGAATGAAAGATCTTTGAGTCGCATCTTGGGGAGATGACTGAAGCTCTCATTGAAACGGAAGTGGCTAGGACAGAAGCAGAACAGATGCAAACCTTTCATTTGTCACCCCCCACCCAGCCCCCCCATCCTGGTCTGCCCTGGATGCCCTGCCCCCCACCTTCTGCCCCCCACCGTCCCTGCCCTAAGAAGGCTGGGCTGAGCCAGGACCAGCACTGGCTCCTGGGGGCAGTGGGGGCGTCCCACCTCCTGCCTAAGCCCGCCTCACTGATCAAGTTCACGCCCAACTTTCAGAACCTAGACTCACCGAGTTAGCACCTGAGCAAACTCTGGAGAGTGGCCACTTACACCCCATCTTGAAAGGGTTTGGTTATTAGCCTGGAGGATATTAACCAATTTTGCATCTAACTTTGCGATTTCATTTGAGCATTATTCCTTTCATTGACTCTACACACATGGACCTCTCCCGTTTTCCTTTACTGGTTTTTAATTTTTTTAATGTTTATTTATATTTGAGAGAGACCACGCAAGCATGAGCAGGGAGGGGCAGAGAGAGAGGGAGACACAGAATCGGAAGCAGGCTCCAGGCTCTGAGCTGTCAGCACAGCTAACCAAGGTGACCCTCTCCCCTTCTCCTTTAGAGTAGCTGGCCGCCCCAACATGCTGGTTCTCTCATTAATGAGTGAAGTAAATTTTTGACACAAGGAATCATGGAGAAACACAAACGCATACAACCGCATAAGGAAAGAGGTTAGTTTTCAGAAGCAGCTCCGTCTAAACGAGGGGTTCTCAACCCTGGCTGCACATTGGACCCATGTAGGGTGCTTTCCAAAGCCCCTCCTCCCAGAGATTCTGATTTAATTCAGCTGCGGAGGGGTCCACTTGTTTATTTTTTTATTTTTTTTAATGTTTATTTATTTTTGAGAGAGACAGAGTGTGAGTGGGGGAGGGCCAGAGAGAAAGAGGAAGACACAGAATCTGAAGCAAGCTCCAGGCTCTGAGCTGTCAGCACAGAGACCGACACAGGGCTCGAACCCATGGACTGTGATATCATGACCTGAGCCGAAGTCGGATACTTACCCACTGAGCCACCCAGGCGCCCCCTCCACTTGTTTATTTTTAAAGTTCACCAAGTAGCGCCTGGAAGGCTCAGTCGGTTAAGCATCAGACTCTAGATTTCAGCTCAGGTCGTGATCTCACGGTTCATGCGTTAGAGCCCCAAGTCAGGCTCTGTGCTAATGGTGCAGAGCCTGCTCAAGATTTTCGCACTCCCTTCTCTCTCTCTGTGTGTTCCTCCCCTGCTCACTTTTTCACTCTCATTCTCTCTCAAAAAAATAAATAAACATTAAAAAAAAAGTTCTCCAAGGAATTCTAACACCCACCCAAAGTCAAAAACTAAGTGTCTATGCCAGGAGTTCTCAAACTTTGCTGCATATTTTAATTGCCTGGGAGCTTTTAAGATTCTGGATACCCAGGCTGTCCCTCTCAGACCTGTCAACCCCAGAACCTCTAGGGTATTGTCTTTGAAAAGCCTCTCACAGGGCCCCTGAGTGGCTCAGTCAGTTAAGCTTCCAACCTCAGCTCAAGTCATGATCTCTGTAATTCGTGAGTTTGAGCCCCATGTCGGGCTCTGTGCTGACAGCTTGGAGCCTGGAGCCTGATTCAGATTCTGTCTCCCTCTGTCTCTGCCCCTCCTCTCTCTCTCTCTCTCTCTCTCTCTCTCTCTCTCTCCCTCCCCTGCTCATGCTTTCTCTCTCTCAAGAATAAACATTAAAAAAGAAAAAGAAAAAAATAAAAGCTCCCGGTGATTCCATGAAGCCATGACCCTGTAATAATCCTGGTTCTGGTCAGTTCACATGTGTACTTCTTTCCCCAAGGACGGGATACGGAGGTGGGTTCGGGGGACAGAGTGTTAGTGTGGTGACAGTAGACGGTGGAGCGTGTGGGCTCGGTACACACCGGCTGCCCCTTGAATGGGCTGGGGTTGCAGGGCCCGGCTCCCAGGTGCCTGCCCCCCAGACAGCCGGGCTGCCCGGTCCTCAGGCACAGGGCAGAAGCATTCTTGGGGTCCAGCGAGCCGTGACGCTGCTTTTCCAGAGAGAGGCCCTTCAAGGGCCCCGTGGGGACTCTGGGTCAGCCGGGTGGCGGGGGGGTGGGGGGGTGAGATCCCTGTGTCTGAGCCTAAACAGGAATCACATTAGACGGCTCCTCATCTGCCACCCAGTGTAGAGACCTCTGAGAGCTCAGGCTCCGGCTACAGAAGGCGCGAGAATGGAGCCTAGATCACATTTACTTCACTAGCAAATTTACTCTTCCTCCAACGTTTGATCTTGAAAGTTGTCAATTTCAGAAAAGACGTAAGAGTAGTGCAATTGAAGATCCACATATCCAGCTCCCAGCATTTTGCCTTTTCTGCGTACGGGTCCCTGTATACACCTCCTTCATTTGTCGCTGGGCCGTTCACAAGTTCGTGGGAGGGGAGCCTGGGTGGCTCAGTCAGTTAAGTGTCTGAATCTCGGTCTCAGCTCAGGACTTGATCTCAGGGTCATGAGTTCAAGCCGTGCATTGGGCTCCACGTTGGGCTCTGTGCTGCTCACCAAACCTACTAAAAAAAAAAAAAAGTTAGTTGCAGGCGTTATGACACTTCGTCCCTAAATACTTGCCCATATTCCTAAGAGGGAGGATGTCCTCTGACATGACCACAGTTCACTTCTCACCTGTGAGGAGCTGAACATGGAGGCGATGTAGTATTTAATATAAATTCCACAGTCAAGTTTTCCCAATATTCTTGTAACTTTGCTTTTTAAATTTAAAATTTTTTTAATGTTTATTCATTTTTGAGAGATGAGGAGAGAGAGTGTGAGTAGGGGAGGGTCAGAGAGAGAGGGAGACACAGAATCTGAAACAGGCTCCAGGCTCTGAGCTAGCGGTCAGCACAGAGCCCGACGCGGGGCTTGAACCCACGAACTGTGAGACCATGACCTGAGCTCAGTCAGACACTCAACCGACTGAGTTGCCCAGGAGCCCCGTAACTTTTCTTTTTGATCTCAGGTGCAATCTAGCATCACATGTTATATTGGTTGTAGAGTCTCTTTAGTCTCTATTCACCAGCCTTATTTTTTCTTGCACCCTTAATGACATTGACATTTCTGATGAATTCGAGCCAGTTGTTCCAGAAAATGCATTCAATTTGTATTTGCCTGTATGGATTATCTAGCCCTTCGGAGTAGTGCAGTTTATTTTTTATTTTTATTTATTTTTTTTTTAATTTTTTTTTTGAGAGACCAAAGAGACAGTGTGAGCAGGGGAGGGTCAGAGAGAGAGGGAGACACAGAATCCCAGCTGAGCCAGCTGTCAGCTGAGAGCCCGACGCGGGGCTCGAACCCACAAACTGTGAGATCATGACCTGAGCCAAGGCTGGATGCTTAACGGACTGAGCCACCCAGGCGCCCCGGGGTAGTGCAGTTTAAATCCAAATTAAAATGGGGGTGAGGGGCACCTGGGTGGCTCAGTCAAGCGTCAAACTTTGGCTCAGGTCATGATCTCATGGTTCATGGGTTCAAGCCCTGCATGGAGCTCTCTGCTGTCACTGCAGGGCCCGCTTTGGATCCATTGTCCCCCTCTCTGTCTGCACCTTCCCCTCTCATGTGCTCTCTCTCTCTCTCTAAAATAAACATTAAAATAAAATGGGGTGGAGGGTGGGGCATTCTGCGGGGTTGGTTTTTCTGCTCCATATGCATTTAAAATGCCCATTGGTGCGTCCCCAACGGGGCTCGGTATTCCCAGCTGTAAAACAGCCAGCAAGTGGGATGTGGGGAATCTGGGGGAGCACCATGAGGCCCCTGTCCCAGAATCGGGAGGAGGTAACATGCCAGGGGCCATGTGAGTGTCTCTGCAGCAGGTTGCAGCATGAGGGGCGGGGGTCCAGGACATCTCCGTCCTCTCTGGGCCGGTGTTCTCCACAGTGAGATGAGGGCATCCACGTGGGCGCAGGGTTTTCGTGGAGGGCCTACCTCAGGGGAAAAGCGTAAAATGGGGCTGGTGGGAGAACCTCGTGGGCCCCTCTGAGGACCACGTGAGCTAATGTGGGGAAGACACGTGAGCCTCTGGGACGCTGTGCGTGGCACTTCCCAAGGCAACCATGCCTGACGGATCCCAGCCGTGCCCCAGGGCCCCGAGCACCATCTTCCGGGGACCCCAACTAGATGTAAGAATCAGGGGAAACCTCATAACACTAATAAAACAGCATATACATTTGAAAGATAAGGAGGACTTTTATGTTTATTTATTTATTTTGGGGGAGGGGGACAAGCACAGGAGGGGCAGAGAGAGAGAGAGAGAGAATCCCAAGCAGTACGTGGGGCTTGAACTCATGAACCCACAAGATCACAACCTGAGCCAAAACCAAGAGGTGGACGCTTAACCGACTGAGCCACCCAGGCACCACAAGGGCTGGTTAATTTCTTTTTTTTAATGTTTATTTATTTTTGAGAGCGAGACAGACAGACAGACAGATCGCAAGCAGGGGAGGGGCAGAGACAGAGGGAGACACAGAATCGGAAGCAACTCCAGGCTCTGAGATGTCAGCACAGAGACCGATGCAGGACTTGAGCTCAGGAACTGGAGATCATGACCTGAGCCGAAATCGGGTGCTTAACCGACTGAGCCACCCAAGCGCCCCAGGGCTGGTCAATTTCTTACTGCTCATCGTCTTAGAATAAAATCCTAAACCCTGACATCTCCCTGCAGCTGACGCATCCACTGTTGCCTGAAATCTTTTGCTTCATCTTTCCCGTCTTTTCCCATGATCCTTGCTGTTCCGGCCAAATCTGTATAGCTGCGCTCGCCTCCTGTAAGTTGCAGCAGTAAAAGTCACCTCCTCAGGGAAGCCTTCCCTGACCATGCATCTCAAGGCACTCCCTCGACGCCCTGTCCCCGTCACCATCCTCAGGTCCGTTTATCATGTCCCACTGTTTGCCACCATCTTGCTTGTCCGTGTATGCTCGTCTGTGTCCCCATGAGGCTGTTCGGTCCGTGGGGAGAGGACTTTGCCTTTCTCTTCACTCCAGCTCAAAGGCTGTGGAGTTACACTACGCCTCCTTGCTTCTGGGGGCTTCGACAGGAGCTGAAAGGGAGGTGACCGGTTGTTCGGACTGTCCCTGAGTGTGCCGATGCTTTAATGTGAGCAGGAATCGTTTGGGGGCTTAACAAAACACAGCCTCTGGTTCTGCAGGTCTGGAATCGACTGATTCTGCATTTCCTGCCTGCATCTGGGTGGTGGTGGCTGCTGGTCTGTCGGGACCTGTGGCTCCTCCTCCCACCGCCCAGCAAATGCGAGGGAAGATGGGGAGACTCGGGAAGTGTGCTGAGGGTCCCTGCCTCGTCACCCTCCCCCCAGGCCCCCCCACTCTCACCAGCAGCTGTTCTTTCTAGCAGTCACTGCCACTGTCACCTCCGTGTGCGGTGAGGCCCGCTGGCTTTCTGTCTCCACACTTCTGCTACCGTGACAGACGAGACCCATTCTCTGCCAGAAACTGTGCTCAGCCGCTAGCTCCTGTCATGGCTCTGTTTTCTCTCTGCACTCTCCTCACGGCAGAGTCTTGGGGACACCAAGCCAGCCAAGGTCCCCGGTGCAGGATGCGCCCGCTGGCCTGGCCTGCCCGGGACCTGGGAGGCACTGTGGAGTGCTTTCCGAGCTCCAGTTTGGGGACCAGGCACATACGGGCCTGCCTGACCGGCCCTGGAGGCAGAACTGAATTTACACTTGGGGAGCACGTAGACGTGCGCTTTGGGGTCTGAAGTCCTGGATTTGAATCCTGTTGCTTCCATTCACACCACTTGCAACTGATGTCTTCTTTGTAGGGTTATTGTGAGTTTTAAGTTTCGTTTTTTAAGTCATCTCTACACCCAAATGGGGCTCGAACTCATACCTCCCGGATCAAGAGTCACATTGTCATCTATTGATGGAGCCAGCCAGACGCCCCATGTGATTAGGGTTAAAATGAAAGCCGAGACTCCCTGGAAAACAGACCGGTGCCTAGGAAATGCTGGAGTCTCTCGATTCACAGTGCACAGGTTGTGAGTCAGGTCTCACAGACTGAGTGTCTTTTGCCCCAGGGTTGCTGACGGGGCTGACCAGCGATGTCAAGGTCCCAGACCTCCTTCACCCCTGCACCCCATAACCAGGTTCTGCACAACTAGGCATCCAGGCCCTGGGGGCATTCCCAGGAGTTGGGCCCACTCTGTGTCCCACCTGTGTCCAAAAGTGGGAGGGTCCAGCTGCCAAGAAAATCATGCCGCAGAGCCTGAGGGTAAATGCCCAAACATGGGGTTTTTATGTTTATTTTCCCCCAAAATTCTATTGAAATCCTAGGTAGTTAACATACAGTGTAATATTGGTGTCAGGAGTAGAATTTAGTGATTCATCACTTACATACGACACACGGTGCTCATTCAAACATTTTATAAGCGGCAGAAAGAGCTGTTCCCCCGATCATTGCTACATACACTGCATTTCCTGACCAGAAAATGACGAGAATTCATATGACACAGCATAAAGTGCAATTCTTGAAATAGAAATGCCCTGTGGGCTCTGCAGATGCATCAGGTAGCCCCAGGCTGGTTGACAATTCTCCCCAAGCCTCTTTGATGATCAGCACAGGTTGGGTGGGTAGGAGGAACACTGAACAAGTCCTTGCCTCGGTGCCTTGCCAAGCCCCTGCTTTGTTCACGCTGTATCTAGTTGGCCAGAGAGGGCTCCCTGGACCACAGGGGCAGGGAAATTAAGCATCTTCTCAACTCTGATGCTGTGACTTTACCTCCAGAGCCCATTTCTGAACAGTCACCTTTACCTCGGCTAGCCTGGTCTTCCTCGTGTGCCCTGGCAGAGTCTTCTTGCTCTCTTTAAAGGAGTTTTTAAATCAGGCTGACAGGGTCCTTGGGGATGGGTGGGAGGGCCGACCCCCAGTGTAAGGACCTTTATCTGCTGGTGAATATCAGTGACTATCGCTAATAGAGTGAGATCCAGGGAGAGTGCCGTTCTGAATTTACAGGCCGTTCAGCCCAGTGATAAGGGAGGAAGTCGTCCTGAGGACACGCGAGCCCCCATCCCTTTAGATTTTCCGGTCCTGGCATGGACTTCCATGTCCCGTAGCACTCTTTCATGTACCTTCTCGGAAAAACCTCTTCACGGACACAGTTTGTTTTCATTCCCTTGGTCCTGGGTGAGGCAACCCTAAACAGAGTATTTCTTCACCTTCCTCACACTGCTGTCAGAAACCTTATCCAACTTGTCCTCTTCTTCTACCTTTTGATCCAAAACATCCTTTTTATGTTTTTGCACTGAAAAAAAGACCTTTCCCTCGTGAAATGATTTTCTTCTATCATCAGATGGTAAGAGTTGTCGTGTAACTCATTTGCTCTCCCTCTCTCGGTAATTAGGAAATTTAGAGCCGATGGTGAGTCGATGGCTTTCTATGTAATGATTTACCTCCTTTTTCTGTACGGTTTATTTTTCTTTTATCAGTTCGAGTGGACCGTCTTCGGTTATACATAACTTCACAGACATCAACAAAAACAAGAAACAAGGTCGGAGTTAGTAAGGAGTGACTGGAAGACAGTCTGTCCTTTCCTGTCCCACCGCTGCTCCCTTGCAAAGTGGCCAATAAACTTCTACCTCTTTAAAAAAAAAAAAAAGAGGGGGTGGCGCCTGGGTGACTTGGTCAGTTGGGCATTCGGCTCAGGTCATGATCTCAAGGTTCGTGGGTTTGAGCCCCGCATCAGGTTCTGTGCTGACAGCTCAGACCTGGAGCCTGCTTCAGATTCTGGGTCTCCCTCTTTCTCTGACCCTCCCCTGCTCGTGCTGTCTCTCTCTCTCTCTCTCTCTCTCAAAAATAGATGAAAAACATAAAACATTTAAAATAAAAAAGGTAAGAAGCGACTATTTGGAATCATTATCCCAAGGAGGGGGAAGGAACTTTGGAACCAGAAAGAGGGGCGGCTGTGCCAGGGAGAAAGCTCTGACCCTTGGATCTGCAAGCATCTCTCGGGCAGGCGGGGCAAGAGGGGTTTTCTGTATCGGGAGGAATAAACAGAGCTGGAGAGAACCGGGAGGAATAAACAGAGCTGGAGAGAACCGGTGTGGGGCAGGGTGCTGCCTGGGCCACGGTGTCTTCAAAGGAGGTCAGGAATGTTTTAGCCTGAGGCCAGCGGTGCTAGGGAGGCTGTCAGGAGGGGGCTGTCCCTGGGCTCCGGTGGGCAGGCCAAGGGTCACAGCCCGGGGGGAAGAAGAGAAACCTCCTGTAAATTTGGTGAACTAGCATTTTGTTCTGGTTGGTGGTGGAGACCAGCAGCTCACTGGCAAACGGGGGATTTTGGAGGGTGGGGCATGCTGGTTCCCAGGTTTCCCGAAGCCTGGACTGTCCAGTGTCAGGGACCGGGACCAGCCTCATTGACTGCTCTGCCTTGCCCAGTCCTGGGCCTGATAGGGTTACTTGGATGTGTTTGTTGACTGGCTGAATGAGGGCCTTCCTGGAATCAGGAGCCCGCCTCAAGTAGGCCATGCTCCCACCCCTACTGGAGGGCTCCCCAGCTCCAGGCCTCGACCTTTGGCCCTCCTCGAGGAGCTCCTAGCCCACCTCCTCTCTGTCCTGCCCTCACCCCAGACCCCTTGCTGGTGGGGGAGACAGAGGCGGGACCACCCCCCCCCACGGTCCTCTGGACAGAGAACACGAGGTCCCTAGGGAAGTCCCTAGGGCAGAGGACGGAGTCAGAAGGAACACGAAGGCAGGTGCAGGCAGCAGCCCTGGGGGCTGGGCAGGGCAGGGCCCCTTTCTCCCCTTTCTGGGCGAGGCCTGGCCTCTTGTAGGTGACCACACTCCACCTGCTGCCTGGACCCTTTCTCTGCTTCTCCACCTGTGGGTCTCTTTCCAACTATGTCCCTCCGTCTCCCTTGGTATCTACTCCTATCAAGCCCCTGCTCCCTCTCCCCTTGTCTCTCTCCATCCCCGCTCTCCCTGGCCTTCGGCTATTTCCAGTTCAGCCCAGGAGGCCTTCCAGTTGGACCTGTGTCCCAGCAAGAGCCTGACACAGGGCTGGGTGGGGGGTGACAGATGGAGTGTCAACCAAGCACAGACACTTGACCTGTCTAATCCCTAGTCACCATCCCACCCCACTTAGGCTAACCCTGCCCGGTAGGTACTGTTAGACCCATTTTACTGATGAGGAAGCGTAGGCTCCGGCAGCAGTGACGCCGCCTGCCCAGGCCTCACGCCTACGGGTTTGACTCCGTACCTGTCAGACCTCAGACAGCCAGTGCTGGGTCTCCCAGGCGGCTCCTCTCTGCCCTCCCCCCAGCCCGGGAGAAAAGACCAGAAGGACTCATCTGCCCTGAGGGATTTTGCATAGTTTCAGAGGCAACTCCTGGGAGTATCTGTGTTGCTGGAGGATCCTCTTTTATCCAAAAGAATAAAACTCAGCATTCCTGGGGCAAGAGGGAGGCGGTGCCTTGGGAGAGGAGTCTGAAGAATTCCAGCCCAGCCCCACTAGCTCTTGAGCATGGGCTCTGACCTGGGCAGAGGGGCCCCAAATCAGCCTTTTGGTTGGGTGCGGGAGGCAGGTGGTGTGGGGCTGTGCCGGGGGACATTAAAATGTGTTCCTCAAAAAGGGGCGTTTCTGCAAAGGGAGTCTGGGAAATGCTTGCAGAAGGATGATTACAGGGAGGTATGGACAGTTTGGATAAATTTCTTTGCTCTTGGAACCCTTCATGCATCATCATCTTTGTTACAGAAATGTGGAACTGGCTGGTTCTGTGGGTTTCCCAGGGTACCTGCCATTGCTTCCCCAGAGGAAGCAGAGTGTGGCCATGCGATAACAGTGTAGGGTTTGGTCAGCAACTATTACACAGGGACCAAAAAGCTCGTGACCACATACACAATCATGTATGAGTCCGGCCCTCTGTCTACTAGCTGGGGTCACTGTGCTACACACCTTCCAGGGGAACTATTCTCATTATAGTCCATGGGAATCTGGGAGTTGTGCAGTGCACAACCTGTACAGCTGAACATGACAGTCCTAATCCTATCCTTCATGGCGATTATCTGATTGTTACAACAGACTCTGTTGACTTCCTGTCTCATATCTGCCACCTCTGTATCTCCTGCACCCTTCTTCTGTGTCACCTCTCCTGTCCTACCCTCCTCCAAGTCCCTTTTCCCCTCTGCCTGCTGCCAGCAGTAGTACCCTCCAGCCATGTAGGGGCCCGAGTAGTGGAATCCTGCTCCTGAGATGGATGAGCTGAATCATCCTGGGCAAATCACTTAACCTCTCTGAGCCACCATCCCTCTTTGGGTTTTTTGTTTTGTTTTGTTTTTTTAACATTTATTTATTTATTTTTGAGAAACAGAGAAAGACAGATCATGAGCAGGGGAGGGGCAGAGAGAGAGGGACACACAGAATTGGAAGCAAGCTCCAGGCTCTGAGCTGTCAGCACAGAGCCTGATGCGGGGCTCAAACCCACGGACTGTGAGATCATGACCTCAGCCAAGTCAGACACTCAACTGACTAAGCCACCCAGGCACCCCCACCTCCCTTTGTAAAATGAGAGTAAAATACCTATCCGTGGGTTGTTGTTTTGTTTATCACCAGATTCTGAGCTGCGGGAGGCCAGAAGCTGTCTCTCATTCACCTCTGACTCCAGTGTCTGACTAGTCCTGGTGAATGTTAGTTGACTAAGTGAATGCCTGTCACTTTGACCAAGACCTTTCTGCAGCTTCCCCTCCCTTGTTTGGTTGGCTTACCCAGGATTTCCGGCTGCTCTCTGTAATGCTAGCCATTTGGGGGACATCTCAGCTGCCACCCCAGGAGCCCTTCCCACCCCCCTCCCCACCCTGGCAGCAGCCTCCCCCTTCCATATCCCATATTCCAGACACCTCTGCACGACAGGGGGACTACTGCTGTCCCAGCGGCCCACCTCTGTTGTCCTGGGCAGAGGAGAGGTTGGCACTTTACCCTCTTGGGGTTCCCAGCGCCTGCATGGCACCGTGTCCAGGGCCGGGCTCAGGACAAAAGGGTAGAGAGTGGACTGGAAATCGGTGGTGGTGGCCACAGTGCTCTTTCTTGCTCCGCCGTCTCTCCCAGCGCTTCCAGGTGCTCTTCGGCAAGGGAGGAAATCCTGGGCCAGGACGTGGACCCGGCCACTTCTGCCGGCACAGGCCCCGGGCTGGGGTCTGGGCTGGGACATGCCAGTTGGCTAATGCCTGACTTGCAGTGTGGGGGTGGGCCCCATCAAGTTCAGGTTTGCTGTCTATTGAAAAATTAATTTTGGGGTCTGGTGGAGAAGTAAGAACGTTGGAGACTCGTGTTTGAGGCCTTGACTTACTGGGCTCTCTGGTTTTGCTCTTGTGTTTTTTTAATGGATTTAAAATGCTTAACTCAGGCCCCAGCCGGTGGTCAGTGGCCAAACTTCATATTGAGAACATGGACTTCAGGGTCAGAAAGACCTCAATCTGAATCACAGCTCGACCCTTTCTTAGTGAGACTGTGGGCAAGTCATATACTTCTCAGAACCTCAGTTTCCTTGTCTGTGAGATGGGCACGATCCTGGTGACCTGTTTGGGCTCATTGTGAGGATTCAAGGAGATAAAGTTGATGCCCTTGGCATTCATTAGGATGTGCTGGAGCCTGACAGCGAAACAGAGACGCTGGTGGCTATAAATATTACTACTTCCCTTCTATTTTCTGGCAAAGAACCATTAATTTCTTGGAACTCTTCATTTTCTCTTGCCTTCAAGGACTGGCAGTGGCAGGTGGCTTTCTCCCTGGGACTATATTTTTTACAGAAATAAAATTGTGGTTATGCTTTTCATCACTTCATGGGAGTCATCACACACGACTAGTAAAGAACAACACTGCAGTGAAAGCTGGCCGGGTCCCATGCTAAGCCTCCACTGCAGCCCCTCACCCAAGACCCCCTCTACCCAGATTCCTAACCCATAGACCCCTACCCACACACCCCCCTACGGACTCCCACTGCCCACGGACACCCCCCCATAGACCCCATCATCCATGGACCTCCACCTCCCTTGGACCCTACCCATGGTCCCCCATGTCATACAGACCCTCCACCAAGTTCACAACCCCGCTACCTACCCCCACCCACCCCAATCTGATAGTTACCTTAAAGCCATTTCCCACAGAGGAGCGGGTGCACAGATGAGGCAGAAAAGCCCTCCGCCTCTCCCCCATAAGCTTGGGCCTGGCCTTTGATTCAGATCATCGGCTGTCCACACCTCCATCCTCCCGGCAGACCCCTCAGCTGGTCCCTAAAGTGCACCGAAAGATAAGGACTCCCCCCAGAGGGCCAAGCAGATCAAACACAAATAAATGGGGCAAGGCTCCGCAGAGTTTAATATGCTAAGGACCTCAGGTCCAGTAATATCCTCAGGACCGGCGAAGAGGGTGCTAGGACTTGGCCAGGGAACCCTTTCTTCCTCTCCGGAGTGGACTACTAGGAACCGATGTTAGCATTCTAGAAGGGGTGGTCCACGGATGTCACCTGGGGCTTGTTAGACCAACAGAATCTCGGGCTGAACCCAGACCTCCTGAACCAAGATCTACATTTCCGCAAGCTCCCATGTGTCTCAGAGGTCCCTGGGTCCTGACGGAGGCTGCGCATTGGACTCACCTGGAAAACTGTGAAAAAAACTGATTCCGGGATCCAGATTTTATTAGTCTGAAGTTTGATCTTGATGGGAGTTTGAAAAGCTCCTCTGGTGATTTTTTTTTATGTTTTTTAATTTATTTTTGAGACAGAGGGAGACAGAGCATGAGCGGGGAGGGGCAGAGACAGAGGGAGACACAGAATCGGAAGCAGGCTCCAGGCTCCGAGCTGTCAACACAGAGCCCGACACAGGGCTTGAACCCACGAACGTGAGATCATGACCTGAGCCGAAGCCGGAGGCTTAACCGACTGAGCCACCCAGGCGCCCCAACTCTGGTGATTTTAACTGCAGAGAGGTTTGGGAGTCACTGCTCTCTGTCTGACTTTGCCCGTGTGTGTGAGCGAGGCTTGGCGAGAGGAAGGGGTATTAGGGTGGCTGCTGGGGGGCGCGCGGATGGAGGAACGTCAGGCAGGGTCAGTGTCTGCTCGGAACACGCAGGGAAGGATCTGAGGCTAGGCACCACCCCAGGGAGGCACAGAGAGAACAAGGGTCTGCTCCAAGGTCCCAGAGCCGACTGGTGGCAAAGCCTGACCTAGGACTTCGTTTCCTGACCCCAACAGCCAGACGGTGTCAAAACTGTCTCCTAGAAAATTCCCCTCGCAGAACCTACATGTCCGCCTTGGTCCTCACACCAAAACCTCAGCAGGGTTCTGATCCCGAGGCTGCCTCTGCTCCTGGCCACTGGCCCAGGATTCCAGCAAACTGTCCCTGAAGCCAGTAAAGCTTAATCCACCGAAGCCCAGAGGCATTAGCACATTGTAACCAGCCCAGCTCCATTCCATTCTGTAATCAACACCCGCTGGGGGGCAGCTCAGTTTAGTGGAGAGCCAGGGATCCGGACGGCCTGCTGAGTGTGAGCCCCAGCCCTGCTGCTGGTCCACCGTGCTGCCTCACTCTGAGCCTTCAGCCTCTCTGGGCTTTGGTTCCCCGATCTGTAAACTGGGCACAACATCACTCCCCTGTTCAGGCCCTCGAGTGGACTGAGGAGGCAAGGAAGGTGACAAAGTGCCCAGCTGTGCCTGGTGTGTGTTAGGCTCTGGTGGCAGGGGACTCCGCATCGTGTGACATGGACACAGGACGCCCAGGTTCTCAGCAGCCCAAGCCTGGAACGCGCTACCCCCACCCCCACCCCCACCCCCAGGGCTGGACCCTTCTGCTCCTACGCAAGACGCACAGGCTCAATTGTTGTCCGGGTGTTTGGTGGCTGTAAGGAGGCCTGCTCTGTCCCAGCCTTCCTGGGTCCCTCGAGCAGCAGGAGTCAGGCGGCACCGCCTGGGCCCCCTCACGACAGAGAGCTGTTATTGTCATAGTTATTTTATTTTTATCACTCCCTCTAGGAGCCCAGAATCCAGGGGAAACTTCAGCTCTGCCTGGATACAGACAGCAGAGAAGTGGGGTGTGTGGGGGAGCAGATCTTCGCAGTCCTCCCCTAACCCCCCACAACCGACCCAGACTCAGAATTACAGTGTCAGAGAGCAGAGCCCATGGAGACTGTCTGGTGCAAGCCTTTCATCTCCTAGGTCAGGAGACCAAGGCCACACAGGGTCAAGGGCTTTTCCAAGGGTGAGTCAGCGCCAGCCTGCCACCCTGTCACCCACTTCCCCTGGCTCCTGTGATTGCTGTCGCCAGGAACAGGTGACGGCGGTGCCGCGAGTCCTCGCGCTCCGCCAGTGGGTCTCCGTGAAATGCAGATTCCTGGGCCCTGCTGACCAGCTCTGCTTCTGGGGCAGACCCAGGGACCTGCATCTTTGGCAAGCTCAGCTGACCCGAGTTCTGGAATCACTGCCGTGGACTCTCCGCCAGAGTCCCAAAGCCCCAGACCGGTGCTTGGGGCTTCTCTCCTCTCCTGCGTCCCGAGTTCACCGCTCAAGAATCCCAGCCCCTGACAGATCTGCTTTCAGGAAAAGCCTTGCTTAGCTGGCATACTTAAACCACAGTGGGTCCCCATGAAGGGGACAGAGTGGCGTCCTGACGTGGACAAGCACCGGCACCCTAGGTCCAGGCAGCCTGGGATTGAATCCCACGTCTGCCACTTCCAGTTGTGTGTCCTCTGCTAATAGTTCACCTGTAGGCGAGGCTGGTGATGTCTTCCTCCCAAGCATTATGGGGATTAATGAAGCACTCGGGTTAGTAACTCCCACACGCGGAAGTCTATAGAAATGGTTACTATGATTATGCCCATTCACGGGCTGAGAAAATGTTTAGGGCGGTTGAGAGACTCCCGGGATCATGCAGCCACTAGGTAGCAAGGTTGGTTGGGCTTTGTACCCTTGTCCTCACAGTCCCTGCCTGGGTGACCACAGCCTTCCCACGCCTGCGGCCAGCGCCCGGCAGCTCGGCTGGTGGCCTGAGGACTGGCCAGAAAGACGCTCCCCACCCCTCCAGTCTCTCACCCGGCCATTCACCCACTGTGGGGTTAGGATGAATCCCTAATTCTGTTAGCCAACAGGGCAGGAAACTGGGTGGCCATGAAGAGCCACAGTGGCCCAGCTTCCCTTTGCCCCAAAAGTCGCTAAGAGGGGACAGAGGCTGCTGGGGACACTGCCACCCTCAAGTTAGAAAGCTCCATTTCGGTCATACCAGTGTCTCTTTATTTGAATGAAAATGAAACGGAAAGCTTATTTTCATTTCCTGGAAGAAATGACACTTAAGATCTCTGCATTTTTGTCTAAGAGAATGTTTTCAGACATTAGCTCTCCGGGTCCTTGTGCTAACGAGGTCACTTCCTGGTCTGTGGAAGAGAGCTCAGACCAGGTGTCGTAAACCGTAAACCCACTGTCTGTCTTTCAGGAAGCCGGGTTTCTCCCACCTCTCCCCTCCCGCCCCCACCCCCCACCCCTTCCCGGCTTGGGCTGACGTGCACCCTCACAATGGGCTCTGTTCTACCCCTCTTTGCTCATGGCTCTGAGGACTGAAGAAGGGAGAGAAGCCATGGAGCCAGGAAGGGCTGGCAGGCACCAGGCGTCCCCCCCTTCCTGCTGCCACCCACCCCCCTCCCTCTCAGTGGCCTGGGGAAAAGCAGCCACATTACGGATCTTTTCTCCTCTTTCATCCCTGCCATGATAGAATCAGTCCTGAGTGGTCAGAGCCCGGCCAGCTCTTGGGGCCCATTCTAATGAAGGTAACTGAATGCCAGGCAGCTGAAACCAGCCCTTTGCAAAACAGCAAGGGGAGGGCTGCCCTTGAGGGCAGAGTGTGCCAGCCCTTGTTTGCCCTAGCCTGGTATTAGAGCTGAGCCGGGCTGGGTCCTGGCAGCCCCAAGGACGGAGGGGCCCGGGAAGGGGAAGGGGACAGAGAGCAGGTTTATTTGGGGTGAGCTGGGCTGGCTCGGTGCTTTCAGTGGTTGGAAAGGCAAACAGTGGTCGATTTGGGTCATGAGGGGGTGGTGGAGGAAGAGATGGTCAGATTAACCAGGATTCTGATGCCAAGTAGCCGGGGCTCAGGGCTCTGGGCTCTGGATTTGGGACCCTTCAGATCAGAGCTTCTCTCTCCCTCCTCTCATCCTCCTTCGGCGTCTGCCCAGAAACCCAGAGCTGCAAAGCTGCCCTGGGGCAGACACCTGTCTCCACTAACCAGGCCTCCTTTCTCCAGTGTTGGGAGGCCTGTGGCAGAACTGGAATGCAAGCCTGCATCCAGATCCTGGCTCCAAATGTCTTTGGTCAGGTTAACCTTTCTGCGCCTCAGCCCTCCCATCTGTGAAATGGGAAGAGTAGGGCATACTTGGTGGCCCCAGATCTTGGGGGTGGGGGGCGGGGCCTGAAGCTCTTACAACGTATAATGTCATCTCTAAGGTCAAAGATCTCAATGTCTCTTATTCTTGCAAATTTCACAAAACACACGACCATGTGAACACACGGGCAGGGCCCCCCTTGAGCATGTAAGGGTCCTAGAAGTTGAAGCTAAATTAGCTACACGGATAATCCAAATGGGGTGGCTACCTGATAGGTCTGTGAAGGATTAAACAGGCCCATGTTTGTAGAGCTCCCAGGACGGGTGCCTGGCACGGAGTAAACCCCTCATAAGCATCACGTTTATTCTTACTACTGTTCAGGGCTGGCATGAGCGCTAGTCAGAGGCAGTTTTCAGCTTGTAGCGCCGAGCCCCGTGCTAGCAGGCCCCGTGCATCTGATACCTTCGTTCCTTAGCTCATTTAATAGCTGGTTCTCACATCGGGGCAGGTGCTGCTTAGACGTCTGGGGTTAAATGGTCCTTCCTGGAGCTTCCAGTGTGGGAGGGGGAACCTGGCCATCAGACTGGCAATTCTGAAGCAAATAACGATGGTCTGAAAGAGCTAGACACTATCTGGAGAAGGGAAAAGGAGGGAATGTTTTTGACTTGCGATATAAGGAAAGGCCTCTCTTGAGGCATTAAAAAGGAAGAATTCGTATTATTCTAATGTCTGCACGTCCATCTGTAAAGCAGTCTGGCGCAGTGGTATTAACTATGGTGATAACTACCGGGCCCAACGCAAAGCTAAGCACCCGTTGTGGGGCCCCTGGACAGCGCCGAGAGGAGATGATGGAGACCGGGTGGGAAGTGGTCCTATCTGAGCTGCCGTGCATAGTACATGGTAGAGCTGGGAGTCACACCTCACCCAACGCCCATAGATACCACCACACCACGTGGCCGACACAGACAGAGATGCCCTTGCTGGCTCCTGTGACCCATGACCTTCTCAGTGGTCACACTACCACCACTCCCAAACCGGCTGTGACCTCCCCGGGGCATCAGAGTCCAGAAGCAGTCAGCCTCCTGGACTTGGAAAGCCCTCTCAGTGTCCTTATTGCACCTGCATCGTAGACTCTGCCCGCACAGACCCAGGCCCCAAGGCCACAGACACCAGCTCTGGCCTGGCCCTCTGGTCTACCCACTTGACTCACTTATTCCTGGAAGAGCAAAATGCCCTGTTGCTTGCTACCTTGGAGGCCTGGAGGAGCTCCCAGGGAGAGGCACAAGATGCAGTCGAACCATGAAGACGAAGGTCAGGTTCAAACAAGTAGGGAAGCAGGGGGACCCAAGTACGGGACCCAGAATGCCACAGTGAGGGTATAAGCTTATCCCTGCGCTTCCAGAAAGGCCTGGCAGAAGAGGAATGGGTGATACACGGCTCTTATAGTTTAGCGGAGGGGAGCAATTACGTAGCAGGTGGGCTGGGGTGGGGTAGAATGGGGGCTCACGCGTACCACGTGTCCCTGCGAGGTGCTGAGAACCTGTTCCTGAGTGGTCCTCCAAACACTCGTGTGTGGTAGACAACTTGGCTCTCCATTTCACTGATGTGAACACTGAGGCTCAGAGAGGCAAACGAACTGTAGGGGACTCAACCCTGAACCTGACAGGAGTGTGTGGGGAAGATCACTGTACAGGAGACAATGGGCCATATGGAGTTTTCTATGGAAGTTTTGTTTTTTAAATCAATGTCATCGTTTCTAAATACACAGAAGTGTTTCATGTCCCTAGTAGCCCTTGTTCAATGAAGCAAATGTGTTGAAAGCATATCGGTAGGAGATGGGAGTTTTTAAAGTGTCCAGGAGCTGCAGAGCCAGGCTGGGATGCTGGGCCACAGTCTGGTGTCAACAGAAGCCACTGGCTGAGCTCTCGGAACCAGGTGTGATGATGAAGGTCACCACCGTCGCTGTCCAGCTGATGAGCCCCAAAGTTGGCAGCGGGCCCTGCAGGCTGGTAGCCCTGCCAGGTGGGGAGGCGCCTTGCCTGGAGCCCTCAAATGTCAAGTCACGAAAAAGAATTCGTTGACCTGAAGTCAGTTCCCCAGACCTCGTCCCCGTCCCCTGCCCCCCACATTGGGCCAGGGATGGGGCGAGCGGAGATAACACAGGATCTGTCCTGGAGGTGCTCGGCCGAATGTTCCAGGTCTCCGGGGTGCCTGGGAACCTGGTGAGGGAGCAGCTGATCCTGCCCTGGGGTGGGGGTGGGGGTCAGGCAAGGGCAGGAAGCTGGCCCTGAGGACGGCTAGCTGTAATTACCACGAACGTACCCACCGCTCTCCACCTCCAGGCCTCGGGCCCACCCCCAGCACGAACCCCGGTTTCCAACGAGGCTCAGCCACGCATGTGTTCCATGGTTACACGCGGGGTACCAGGGCTGCAGCTCCCCACAGAAAGACAAGTCCCCTCCCCCAAGGAACTTTTGTCCTAAGAGGAGGGCGTTAGGAGGGTCTCTGGAGGAAATAAAGTGGAGAGAAGCAGGGTGATGGAGTGCTTTCGGAGGTGCTGTGTGCCAGCCTGTCAGAAGCGAGGGACAGAGGCACGTGAAGGTGCGGATGGGGCCAAGAGTGACTTGAAAGGGCTCAGCTGTCTGGGAACTGGCAGGTGAGCCGTGCAGGGGGCGGCTGGAGGGAGGGGTGACACGGGGCCTGAGAGCACAGGGGAGAAGTTTGGGGTTCAGCCCGACCTGAGGCTGACAAGTAACAAGACCTGGTTGGCGGTTTTAAAAGCTCGCTGCGGGGGGGGGGGGGCGCGTAAAGACAAGGCTGGCATCAGGGTGACCAGTTAGGTGGCTGTGCATTCGTCCAGGGAAGAGGTAGCAGCAGCTTGGTCAAGGATGGTGATGGACAGGTGGACCTGGCTGGGGCTGTCAGGACATGCAGCTGTGGAGCAGGGGTGTGAGTGGGGGAGACAATCATCAAGGATTGGTCTGAGATTTAGGACTTGAGGATGTATAGCAGGGGGGCTGGGGGGCTGGGGGGCGGGGAGAGACTCATCAAGGATTGGTCCAGGGTTCCACCCCGGAGCTCCTGGGTGACTCTTGGTGCCATTCGCTGAGCCAGGCGGGGTGGAGAGTTGGGGGAGGGCGACCGAGGGAGGCAGCAGGTCTGGAGGGAAACCCAGCAGTCCCATTGCGGACACGTCACTGGAGATGCCACTGGAAGGTTTTGCTGAAGACGTGCATGCACAGTGGGTGGGATCTCATTCTCCCATCTGCCCGGGAGCCAGCCTAGCTGCCCGTCCCCAGGGGCCATGGAGCTGCCTGCCCCAAGATGACACCCCTTTCCCGGAGGCAGCCTGCATCCCACCAGTGGTCCACACGGGGATACAAGGGGTTTGCCATCTTGCCTCTTTCGAGGGCCATCCTGCTCCAGAGTGCCTGTGGGATTGGCTGAGGGCTGGTCGCATGGCATCCCAGTCCCTCTCTCCCTCTGTCCCCTCCTGCTCCCCTCACACCCTTGCGGGGCTGCTCCCTAAGACACTCCCAACACACCTTTTCCATAGGCAGCAGTTGAATACGTTGGTTTGGAAGCCAAGGAAGACGGCCAGGCTGGGCATGGACTTAGGGGATCATCAGTGTTTGATGGATGTAAAGCCAAGAGTTAGGTGAGACCAGCCCCACCCCCACCCCACCTCAGGGCAACAAGGAGAGAGGGCTGAGGCACAGTGGGTGCAACATTCAGGGCTGAGGAAGGGCACAGGAATCAGCAACAAAAGCGGAGTCACAACTGGGGGGCTGGGAGGAAGCCAGGAGGGTGGGCATCCTAGGAGCTGAGCTAGGAAACTGTTTAAGGGGAGACCCGCTGGGCTCAGGGCTGCGTGAGAGCTCAGTTAAGAGGAGGATCGTGTGGCCCTAGCCTATTCCTTTCTGCCCTGTGGTGTTGAGGAAGGAACTTTCAAAGCCAGGGCAAATCCGAAAAGGAGATGAACTGGTAGCGAAGGAGCTGTTGACGATGCAGAAAGTGGCAAGGACAAAGAACCTGTGAGGAGCTCGGACCCCGACTGAGTGGAAGGGTCCATCTGTGAGCCATGCCTCAGGCCCGAAGGAAGGCCGCTGAGGCACCGAGTCCGAGTGTGCAGACCAGGTGGGGACAGAAGGCAGCTCTCTTCCGGTCGCTTCTATCAAGCCCAGTGATTAGCATCAAGTGAGCTTGGAGATGGGGGGGTGGGGAGAAAGGAGAGCCAGCTTCGCCTGAGGGCCCCCAGCCTGCACACGGTAGGGGTGTTGTTCAACCAGCCCTGAGGTGAACTCGAAACCCAGGGCCCTGGGCCTCCCGGATGGGAAAAGTACAAGGAAAGACATTCCAAGCTAAGGGAACAGCAAAGGTGTCAAGACTTGGTACGTTTTACCGGTCACAGAAGTGGTAACAAAAAACACGCGCATTGAGCTATTGCTGTGCTGGATGTTCCTCGGGCGGGATTTCATTTACCGCCTCTTCAGTAACCCTAGTGCGCAGACACAGTTCCCCTCACAGTTCGCAGACTCTGTACTTGGGAAGTTGCTCAAGGATGGAATCCCAAACTCAATATGGCGGTGTCATCATGATCCTTTGCGCATGCGCTCCGAGTGATGACACATGGGGTCGGAAGGGCTGAGGCAGAGGAAGACCTTACTCTGCTTCTCGTTTCAGCTCAGACTGTAAACAAGCTTCCTTTGAGCAGCCCATTTAGCGCTGTGTTTTGTATTAGGGGATTTTTTTTTTTGGTGATTTTGCCGTTTAAAATGCCCCCCAAATGTGAGATGCTGGCTCGCGTTCTTCAGGGCAAAAAGCTGCGATGTGCCTTCTTCTCATTATCAATAACATATAGTAACTAACATGCCTTTAAGTAAACATGCACGAAATAAGTGGGTTGATTGGTTGATGGAAGTGTAATCAGAGGCTACCAGTGAGGGGCGCCTGGGTGGCTCAGTCCGTTAGGTTGGGCTTTGGGCTTTGGCTCTGGTCATGATCTCACAGTTTGTAGGTTCGAGCCCCACGTTGGGCTCTGAGCTGACAGCTCAGAGCCTGGCGCCTGCTTCAGATTCTGTGTCTCCTTCTCTTTCTGCCCCTTTCCCGCTCATGCTCCATCTCTCTCACAAAAATAAATTAACATTTAAAAAAATTGTATAAAAAGAGGCTCTGGGGATCTTAACCGCTAGGAACAATGGTTCCAGGTTCACCAAGTCAGTGTCCACATGGCTCCTGTACATAGCAAGACCGTCGGTAAGCTAGGGGCCTAAGGAGCGGAGCTGTGGCTTGAACCGGGGCTGGCCAGGCACCAGAGCACTTTGCCCCTGTGAATGTGGCTTTGTGGTCTAGTGGGGCTGGCAGGGGCCTGGCCTGGAAGAAAAGTCTCTTTTCCAGGGCACCCCCTGGGAGCAGTCCCTCTCCCCGCCCCCCCACCCCTGCACTGGCCTCCTGGGGCTCAGCCTTCTCCAGTACCTACCTGAACACAGCGGCTCCTTCAGCCTGCAGCCACAGAGCTTTGTAGGGGTGCGGTTTTCCTCTAAGTGGGAGGAACACTGGCTCAGTGTCCTGGGGCCAGGCACCTTTGGTTTCCCTCTGCCCAGCCCGGCCCTGAAAGGGGAGCCCAGAGGAGGTACATGTGCCGGAGACCAGCTCCAGGAGCTCTGTCTGCTGCCAAGACCTCCTGTCTATTCAGGGGCCGTCTGGCCTGTCCTTGGCAGGTCTAAGGGAGCCATTGGCCTGGGGCCCTCTGGGACCCACCCCCAGACCTGGGCTGCCCCTTCCCTGCCTTCTCGGACTGCAGAACCCACAGCCCTGCTTCTGTCATTTTATGGGGCGGCTCGTTCTTTGTGTGGGTTTTGGGTGGTTTTCATTTCAGCATCACCAGGATAATTTAGGAGAAGATTGGAGGGGACCGTGTTTGCCTTCGAGGTGGAATTACAAGCCCTTCAGTGTACGTCTTCCTGACCGGAAACAAAGACGCACAGTTGTCTACATCCACTACCATCCTTGTCTCAAATTTCTCCTCCTCCCAGGAGCGGGCTGCATTCCTGAGGTGGATGCCACCACCCTGAAAGGTCCCTTGTGTTGGGCCTGATTGCAGCCTGGGAACAGGGAGGCAGGGAGCCTGCAAGGCGGGGCAGTGACCACGGCCAGGGGGCTCAGAGGGCCCCGTGGGCCACACCCTTCTGGACAGGAGCTGAAGGCAGGGGCGGGGGCAGGCTGCCAACTAGGCATGCAGGGTGACCCAGCAGAGAATGCAGTCCGAGTGAGTCCCAGGCTGTGGGGCCGAGGAAGGAGCCTGGGCTGAGAGGGAGAAGAGCTGTGTGCCAGGACTGTGCACCCCCTGACCCACTGTATATGGGCTGTCAGGACAGCCGAGGCAGCCTCTGGGTCCCAGCATCTCAAGCGTCAGGCCCCTGCGGTGAGCTCACACCAGCACACACGTGCATGCACACGTGCTCATGACCGGAAGGGGCCCCCAGCTTAGCTCATGGCCCTAGTGTCCATCTCACTGGAGAACTCCAGCACTCTGGGGTCAGAGGGGCCTGAACAGGCAGCCAGTGGGTCCAGGCAAGACTGCGTCTTGTTCTTCTGTCCTCCAGGTGGGTTGGCACGGTGCCCGGCCTGCAGTTCTGCTCAGTAAATGTTGTTGGAGTAAATGAATACACTAGTGAGTGAACGGATGGCATTGGTTCCACCGTGGTTACTTTGGGGGAGTTATTTTCCAGACCTAAACCTCCCTTTCCTCCTGGCTGGGGATGCGGACTCTGGATCAAGCTGCCTAAGTTTGAATTCTGGCCCTCCACGTACTAGCTTTATGTCGGTGAGCTGAGTAATCTCTTTGAGCCTCGGTCTCCCCATCTGTGACATGGGGATAATACTTGCCTCCCGGGTTTGTTGCAAGGATCGAATGAGTTAATATCATGTGAAGCCCACGGAACAGAGCCTGGTACCTAGGAAGTGCTATGTAGGCGTTTGCTATTAATAAAATGAATATAGTAACATCTAGCTATTGTGTGTGTGCACATGCGTGAGCGTGTGTGTGCACTGGGAGCCTGGTATGTTGTTGCCCCAAGTGTCTTACTTATGATCCTCGTCCTTGTGCTGTCAGATGGTAAATGACAAGGGTCGAAGCCGGAGAGGGCTGGGAAACCCTGAGTTACAACAGAGCCAGACAGTTTCTCTTGTGCACTAGCTCTGTGACATTTCCAAGGAGGAGTGAAGAATTTCACCAGCTGATGGGACCACAGGGCCCTTTCCTGCTGTCAGAATGGGGGCGGGGGGTTCCACAAAACACATTTTTGGAAGCAATAAATACCTCTTCCCTTCGTCCATCCATCCTGCTCCCGTCATCTGGTGGCACCCAGGGAAATGCCAGGATGTCTCCCCCTGCGTTTGGAACTGGGGTAGGAGGCAGTGACCAAGTCAACAGCAGGGGGGTGCCCGGCCCTCCACCTTAATACAGTCAGCAGGGCGGGCCGGCTACGCCCGGCCTCAGGAGCAGGACACCCCCAGGGGATGTGACAGAAGTGCACGTTGGTCAATCAGAGGCCTGGCGTGCACTGCCCGATGAAAATCATTCTGAGCTGGATATGCACACACCTCCCCAAGGATGAGGGAGGACGTGGGAGGCCCTTACTTGCTCACAGACTTTTATCGTCCCTATTAATTAGTTGCTGCTTTCTGGACAATTCTAGTTGCTGTGAATAAGCTGGTTATGCAGTAAGAGAGGCAGCAGGAAGGCCTGGACATGGGCCAGCAGATCTGAGTGCAAATCTTGGCCCCCTCATCTTGGCCCTGTCTAACCCTCCTGAGCCTCAGGCATCCCCTCTGTAATATGGGTGCAGCACCACCTACCCACAGGTGGTTGGGCTAAAGTAAACGAGAAGAAGTGAAGTAACTGGTATATGGAGGACCTCAATCATTAGTAGCTGTTCTGATAATAAGCTGCAGGGAAATGATCTCTCGATGGTTCCAGGACCTGCGTCAGGGGTGTCTCTTCAGAGCACGGGTCTGATACATTCTGGGAAGAGGACAGTTGGATTTAGATAAAGGCCTTGCTTATTTCCCTGTTTCTCTCCTTTCAAATGCCCTTCTCAGGAACTTCAGAAAAGATTCCTGCTAATTCGTGACTAATGGGGCCTTCGCTCTCCATCATTTATGTGTGAGTGATCCTCAGTCTCATTCAGTCCGCAGACACTCCTCAACTGTCTCCTATGTGCGAGACTTGTTAACAGCTGGAGTCCAAAGACACCAGAGACATGGACCTTGTTCTCAGGAATTACAGCGTGGTAGGGAGTCTGATAGGAGGCCAATCTGGACAACGCAATGTGTTCCTCACAGTGGTAGAGCTTGTGCTGGAAGTCCTGGGGATCATGAAGCCAAGGAGTAATTTATTCTCACTGGAGGAGACACAGAAGGCTTCACTTGGCAGGTCACACCTGAGTGGGGTTTTGAAGGATGAATAGGAGTTTGCCGAGCGGACACAGAAAACAAGATACTAAACATCATTCCCAGTCTCCTCCCAACCGCCCCCCCCACCTTCTGGGGTCGGTGTGGATCTTCTGCCATTAACAAGCTTTGTGATTGGGGGTAAGCCCTTTCTTCTCTCGAAGCCTGTTGCCTGGACCCCTTCCAGCTATATATTACACTGTGATGTGTATACAGGCCTGTTCTAAAAAGTCCTCATATCTGCAAAACACTTTCTAAAAGTCTGTGACATTTTCTTTTTTTCTCCAAGTTTTTGCATCAATTAAATTTTTTTTAAGTTTTTATTTATTTTGAGAGAGAGAGAGCGCGAGCACGAGCAGGGGAGGGGCAGGGAGAGAGAGAATCCCAAGCAGGCTCCATGCCATCAGCACAGAGCCCAATGTGGGGTTCGAACTCAAGAACCATGAGATCATGACCTGAGCCAAAATCAAGAGTCACACACTTAACCGACTGAGCCACCCAGGTGCCCCTACATTAATTTTTAAAGAAATTTCTATAGTAGAGCAGCCGTGATTACACCTTAATTTCTCAGACATTTATATGAGTGGTTGTTATGTTGTGGTACGTCCTCGTCGGGTGGATTGGTGTTTGATGTTTTCTTTTTTAGTGCAGATCCTGGTCTTCCCAAGTTGGTCCTACACTTCCCATTGGACCGAAGAGGAAACTGAGGCCTGGCAAGGGAAATGACCTGCTCTTTGCCAGGAAGTGGCAGAGCCAGGCCTCAAATTCAGGTCTTCTCCCCCTGAGTTTAGGGTTCTCGTCACTGTTTGCGGGACCTCTCCCACACCCCACAAGCCTAAAATCCCTGATGGGCCCCTGGCCTTGCACAGGCCCTGTGTCCGGCGTTGTTGCTGCCACAGAGTTGGAGTCAGGGCCCCGGTGCAGAAGATGCCAGCCCCTTCCCCTTGAAGAAATTGCTTAAGAGGAAGAGCCAGGCAGGAGGCCCTGTGAGAGGCAGGAGACGGGACCTCAGGGACTGTCAAGTGAAAGTCCTTTTAGCCAGAGAGCAGGATGAAGTCCTGGACAGTGAGCAGGGGTGCAGCTACCCTTTCCTAAAACAAAATCTGGTGTCTAAGTCTAGGATGAAAAAGAACCCCTCTCCCCCAGATCTCTGATCTCTTACCCTGCTTTGGTTTTCTCCATAGCATGTGGCGTTATATCATTTATTTGTTCACTGTCCGAGTTCCCCCGTAGAATGTGAGCTCCGTGAGGAGAGATCTTAGTGACCACAGCTGTATCTCCAATACCCAGACCAGGGTCTGGCACAGAGAAGATCTTCATTGAATATTTGCAAATGAATGAATGAATGAACAGACAGATGATGCCTTCACCCGTGATGGCCTTGGCTCCCATTGTAGTCCCCAGGCCTTTAGCAAAGTTGTTCTGAAATTTCAGGCATTGGAAACACCTGGAATCTTTAAAAACTGCTAATCCCTGGCTCACACCCTAGACATTTGGGTGCAGTCGCGACCCCGGCATCTGACGTTTTTTTAAGTTCCCCAAGTGAGTCTAGGGTGTTGTTTGGGAACTACTGTTTTACCACAGATTTCTAACAGTCAGAGACACTGCTGCCTGGGCTGGGAGGAGATGGGGACGGAGGCCACCTGATTTTACCGTTACCAAGATTAAAGGAAGGAGACGTTTTTTCCCCTTTGCACTCGCCCAATCCGAGTCAAAGACAACCTTGTCTGATTTCCTCCCCACTCTGACATCTCCTCCTCTTCAATGGTCAAATGAGTCAGAGGAAACCCGGGGTTTCTCACCATCTGCCCCTCCTATAGGGTTTGCATGAGTAAGAAAACAACCCATTGTTCACATGTGCACAGGTTGACAAAAATAGAGCTTGGCCTCTCTGAACACTGAGCTGGGGCGAGTCAGTAAGACCCAGTGCCACCCTGTTTGCATAGCGTCCAGCCAGACATTTTGAGGAAAAACAGGCACTGAGGCAGTGTAGACATTCTGGACAATCACCAGCACTGAGCTGTTTGTCAGTGGAAAGGGACTCGCATATCCAAGGTGTGAGCCTGGGTCCAAGATCTGCCCCAGGGCTAGCGCAGGGCTGTAGAATGAGAAGGGATCTTAGCAAGGTGCTGTCCAAACCATATCCTTCCAGAGGAAGGGGTGGTCCCAGATGCCTCCTCTTCCCAGACATAGTGCAGGCCCCCTGGCCAAGCCCCTGCCAGAGTGAAAGGGCTCTCAGATTCAGGGGTCGCTCCTGTTGTTTCTAAACAGGAGATGGGGACCAACTTTCCTTTGGGATCAAGAGACCTCTGCAATCCCAGGGTTCTGTCTGCTTCCTTAGTACCTGCTTCTCTTTCCAAGGCTACTGCTTGCGTCATCGAAGGTTGAATTTGTCCCCTGGAATGGAGAGCTGAGACTTACCAGTTGGGGCTGATGCTTTCTGACCATTTCAAGGGCCGTCTAATGAGGAGAGGAATGGGGCACCAGGGTGGCTCAGTTGGTTAAGTGTCCGACTTCAGCTCAAGTCATAATCTCACAGTTTGTGGATTTGAGCCCCGCATCAGGCTCTGTGCTGACAGTTCAGAGCCTGGAGCCTGGTTCCAATTCTGTGTCTCCCTCTCTCTCTGCCCCTGCCCCTCTTGACTCTGTCTTTCTCTCAAAAATAAATAGAAATTAGAAATAAATAAACAAACACTAAAAAACTAAAGAGGAGGGGAGAGAAGACAGGTGTTAGTGGTGGGAGCCTGAGCTGGCTACGCAGAGGGCTCTTCCACACCAAGAACAGTCGCTGGTGGAGCTGCTTGGGCAGCAGTAATGGCTAGCATGTGTGACCAGGTGTGACCGATGGTGACAGCTGTGGCTGGTGACTGATATCCATCTCAGCACTATGCAGAGAGTGGAGAGATCCAGCTCTAATCCTGGCTCTGCCAGTGACCATGAAATGGAGGAGGGGGGGGGGCCAGGAAGAGAAGTCATCTTCTGCCTCTAGGGCTTTTTGCCTTGTTCTGGAAATGAGCGGTTATATTAGACTCATGATCTGAAACAAATTGAAAGCCATGGAACTCTTTGTTCACATGCAATCTTATGTGGACGCCTATCTGTAAGGCAGATGGACATGAGGCTCTTCTTGCTTACCTGGAGCCTTTCTCCCCTCCCCCACTCCTTAGCAGAAGCTCCAGAGAAACCCATGAATTCCGAGGAACCGAGTTTGAGAACCACTGGACCTGTGGCTCTAATGCTTTTTTATTCCCCGCCCCTCCCCAGCTCTGGTCTTATTTGTGTAGCCATTTTCTTGTTTGCTCACTTGGCTGATGTTGGTTGGCATCATTTTCTTGGCTAATGTCAACACCGGGCAATGTTCAGAGAGCTCTTTCCTTGTTATCATTATGCGGTATATGTTCAGCCAGTCTTCCACATGGCCCCAACCATGTACAAAAACGTTGTCTCTCGACACCGTCTGAGGATGAGCCAGCTCCTGCCTGGTGGCAGCAGAAGTAGACCAAGGTAGGCAGATAGCTGTGGTGCAGAGAGAACTGACCATATTCTCTCCCTTCACCTGGCTCGCCCGAATGGACACGCGTTTTCCACCCCCATCGGTTTCCGGAGGCCAGTAACTCCTGCTTTTCCGCATTCTATCCGCTTCTCTCTAGGTTTGGCATTCAACCTCATGGGAGTAGCGTCTTATCAATGATAGCAGAAGCAGTCTCCCACATAAAAAGAATCAGAGTGCCCTGCCCCTCTGAAAATTATTCTAGGACACGTTCCCTGGGAGAGGGTTTCTGTTTTTAATGAGAGGTTCTTCTGAAATCGCCAGTCAGACCACTTAGGAGACTCAAGGCGCCTGGGGAGCTCTGCAACCATGTTAACTGCCCATCACGCCCTGCCCCTGCGGGCCGTGCCCCCTCAGGAAAGCGTCTCAGAGAGGAAGTGGAGGGCTCTGCGCGGCAGCCAGGAGCCTGAGTTTCAGTCCTGCTATCTGATACCTTATTGTGTGGCTCTGGGCAAATTCCCATCCTTCTCTGGCCCTCCACCTTCCCATCCATAAAGTGGGGGAAGAGTATATCCATCCAGAGAGCCTTCCTAGCTTGAAGTGCTTTGGCTCCCTAACATCTTTAACACAGCTGTTCTAAGGAACCAGGGTAGCTAACTCAAGACCCTCCTTGCCCCCACCCCCAAAGGTAGGGCCATGCTCAGGGGGCAGGACGATATTTCCCTAATAATTCTCTCCCAGCCCCCATTTGAATGGAGAACACTGAGTCCTCTGGGAGCCCTAGCCTAGGCTGGAGCCCTCAGTTCCCACATCCCATTTCAGAAGACAACTGGCCTTTCTCTCTAAGCTTCAAATCATCACTGCTTCCCTGAACCCTGTGGAAGTTGTCAGGGCCTCTCCCAAAAGTCAGGCTTCTAAATCATCCTGCAAGCTGCTGCAGCTTATAAGCCCCAGCGCAGTCCTTCCCAGTTCTTCATACGGTGACTGAAAATGGCCGCTCTTTGTGGAGCACCCTTTATGCACCAGGCCTGTTCAGAGTATTACGTGGGTCCTGATTATTTTGATCCTCACAATAATCCTGAAATACGTTCTATTATTATCTCCAGTTTGCAGGCGAGGAAACTGAGACACTGGGAATTAAACTTGCCTAGGCTCATCCCACTATCCCTGTATACGGTGGTAAAGCCAAGATATGACCTTCGGCTCTGGTTCTGGAGCTCATGTGCTGAATCATTGGGTCAGACTGGGGCTCACTGGTACTGCTGGGAATAACTCGAAGCTACCACTTATCGAATGCCTGCAGCACAGGAGGCATTGAACTAGACACTTATTTTATCACTTCATTCAAACCTCACAACTGAAAGAGGAAAGTGGTGGCAACTGAAACATTAAATGGCTTCCCCGTGGTATGGTGTAAGTCTGAAGCCCTAGGCTTCAGACTCAAAGCATTCCATGCTAGCATCTGGTGACCCTCCTCTCTGTCACACTGATTTTCAGGACACATACCTGGAGATGCTCTCTCTACCCCACCACCTCTGGGAAAAACTAAAGAGGGGCCACTAGCACCACTCTCTCCACAGAGCTCTTAAAATGTCCATCGGGCTACCCCTAAAGACGGCGGGGGCGGGGTACTTGACAAGGTCTGCTTTTCTTCACCGACCTTTGCTGGAAGAAACTAGGACCCAGAAAAGCCTAGGGTGCACAGGCTCATTCATGCACCACACCTTTGATGCATGCCTAAAATTAAGTGTACCCTCTTCCAGGAGATATTGGGGAGAAGGAAGTTGAGAGCAAAGAGCTAGGGAGAAGGGGGCAGAAAAGCTGAGTGTGTGTGTGTGCGTGTGTGTGTGTTTTGGTGCTGGAGCTGGACCAAAGCACCAAGCTGCCAGGAGGCCCTGCCTATACTAAACTGCCACTGTGTTGGTCAGTGAGGACTCCTGGGACAAATTCGAAGATAAACCCTCCACCCCCTAGCCCCAGTTGCACAATGTAACATCGAATCAAAGAGAAACATTTGTAATGTTTGCTGCTTTACATTTGTGCTTTCTTTAATCCAGAGCATAGTGAAGAGTTATGAGGGGGGCACATGCCTTACTTATATTGGATTTACTTACTAGCATTTAATACAGGGATACTTCCTTTTTTGTTTTTAGTTCGTGTTGCTGCTTGGTTCTTCATTCCTGGGCTGGTTATAAGGCAGCGTTTGACCTCACACGAAAAGACTGGGAAAGTTGTGAGTGGGATTCGGAATGAGAATCAATTCGCGAGCCACCAGTCTCGGGCTGATGGTGGTGGTAGTGCGCGAGGGGGCTGGGAGTTTGGCAGGTCTTCCTTCGGGTTCGCAAATGTGAGCTCTGGCCGGAATCCCGCAGGACAGCGACCGCAAACAGTGAGTGGCCTGCACAGGGCACGGCAGCGACAGCGCCCGCCGGCCAGGAGTGTGAACTTAGAGAATCGATCTCCTGGAATCCCCCGCCCCGGGCCGCGCACACCCGGGCACCAATAACCTTGAGACGCGGGCTCGGGCGGGCCCGGGCGAGCCCCACCTTCACACGCGCCCTCTCGGGGAGGAGTGGGGGATAGCCTCGGCCAGTCCCGCGGCCGTGCGGCCATTGGTCCGCGCCGCCGCAGCCACCTGCCCTACCTTAGGGGCGGGGTTACCTGGGCCCCGCCCCCCGCGGCTCGGGTTCCCAGACCGGGCTTCCTCCTCCGGCCCCGCCCCCGACGCGAGGCCCCGCCCCCACGATCCCGGGGCCCGGGCGCCTCGTGATGTCACGGCAGCTTTGATACAAAGAGCCCTTCGGCCCACGCGGGTCTCCCGGCAACGGGCGCGGGTGGGGGCGGGGCCGCCGCCTTAAACTGGTGCCGAAGCGAGAGAGCGGCTGGGTGGCCGCGGCGCGGCGGGATCGTCTCTACGCTCCTCGCGCTGCCCGCTGCGCCCCTGCTCTTCCCGCCGACCAGTGCCCGCCCGCCCGCTCCTTGCCCCTCCGCAGCGCACCGACTCGCCGCCGGACGGGGGATGCGCACCCCGCCCGCCTCCGGGGGTCAGGTAAGCGGCGGCCGAGGGGCTCGGGCTCGAGGGGCTCCGTCTCCGCGCACCTGGCCTGGCCCGCGCTCCCGGGGCCAGGGAAGTTGCCAGACCGCGGAACTTCGCCCGCAGCCCAGGCGCCCGCTCCCGCCCCGGGAGTGTCCGCCCCCTCGGCCCTGGCCGGGGAGGTCGGGTTACCTGCGTCCTCGCTCGCTGAGCCACAGAAGAGAAGCCGTTCTCCTCTCCGGGTCCTCTGCGGGCTCCCAGGTGCGGGGGTGGGCCGGGCTAGCCCCGGGGCCCAGGGAGAAGGGGCCGCTTCTTCGGCGCAGTTTCCTAGAAGTATTTTTAGGGGGATCTGGTGGGCTGGGCAGGGGGCTGGTGTGCCAGGACGCCTTCCTCGGGACTCCCCCGCTTCCGCGTCCCACTTCTGCTCGCGGCACGCCTGCCCCTCCGGGACCGGTGTTGTCCCAGCCCTCTGCCCTTGGTTCCACCGAGTCTCGGAGGGCGCTCTGCGCCGGCGAAGTTTTTCCGTAGCTCTATGGCCGCTGCACCGAGCCTGTTCCCGGGTTCCCTCGCCTCTCCGAGGGGCTCTGCCCGGCAAGAGGGAGGAGAGCCAGCCCCAGTCGCAGTTTGGGAACAGGGCCCTGCCCCTTCGCAGCCGCGACGTCGCCGAGGCCGGAGGTACGTGCCCTCCGGCCCTGAAAGCCTTGCGGTCGGCCCAGGTAGTAGTTGGTGTTGTCACAGCCGCTTCTCTGCGGGCGACAGGCGGCCCTGAGGTCTTGGCGGAGTAGCCTCTGGAGAACTGTGTCTGTGCTATGGGGAATCTGGTCCCTGTTCAGCCCTGGACTTGATCCCTTCTCATCCGCGCACACCCTTCAGCGCACCTCTTTCTCCATCTAGCCTTCTTCCCAGCCGTGCTCACCCACAGATGGCTGTAGGTGACACATCATTCACCCTGACAGACATGCCAGCTTCCTTGTCTGATTTATTTATAGGCCTCCTCCTCAAAGGATTGTGAGGGGGCTGGATTCCTGCACTCCGCCTGCACGTCTTGCCTTGGCAGACCCCTGGGTTGGTTGCTGGTGGTCTGCCAAACCCCTGTCCTCCCTGGGTGGAAGGCAGGTGCTAATTGTTTGGGTTCCAGGGAAAGGGGTGGGGCGGGCACCTCCCCTGGGGCACCTCCCCTGGGACACCTCCAGGTCCTTCCCCGGATGTAATGTAGCTGCCTGCCAGGTTAGGGGAAAGGGAGTCTCAAACAGGGTGAGGTGACCAGTTGCGTGTATATCAGACCTTTGCTGTAAGAATCTCTCTATGACTATCCAGGTCAGCCTTGGTGGAGTTCTCGGGTCATTGTCATTGGCTTGAGTCTTGCTATGAGCCAGGCGCCAGCTTACCCAGATAGACTGGCCCAAACCTTAACTCTGCTGAGCTAGCTGGCATTGGTGACATGCTGCAAATGTGCCCCAGTAGCACTGTTGCACGGGGATACTTCCCTGTCCCTAAGGTGTTTGCAGGCTGCAGGAGACTGAAAGCGAGGGTCGAAGTGTTACCTCTCCCACTCTCCTGAGCCCTCAGGTACATTGATCTGGGTTGTCTCTGAGTTAGCTGTGACTTCACTGGGCCGAGTGTGTGGACTGGAGGAATGGGGGAAGCCCGGGAAGGACTTGGGACTTGGAGCAGATGTCACAGTTCTGGGGATGTGTTCTGGGGGACCAGCTGTGTTGTTTGGGGGACCCTGGGGCTTCATGGAGGGGGAGGGGTGGTTGACTAAGGCCAGTGAGAGATAAGACTGCCTAGGGGAGGGACCTGACTAGCCAGGCCTGGTGAGCAGGCTGGAAGGTATGACCTTTGCCCCAAGGAAGGCCAGCAGGACAGACTACCCAGAACCTGTGCTTGGGAAGGACTTTTAGTCAAGTAAGGGAAGAAAGGGAGAAGAAATAAGGAGGCCTGGAGCAGCCCGCCTGGGGAGGCTCTTGGCTGCAGCTGAGATCACACTTCTGGCTGGTGGATATTCCCCTGGCCCCGCCCCTCCCCTCCCCTGCCCCATCCTTTCATCCCTTCAGAGCTTGGTGCCCTCCCCAAGCACACTGGCCTCTTCATGGCCTACTAGCCCCCTTCCCTCCTGGGGGGACCAGCTGCCCCATGCCTCGGGCTTTCCCTTCACCGGAAGCCCGCCTGACTCTCACCTTCCCGAGTTCTCCCCCTCTCCCTCCAGGTGGCTAGAAACTTCCTTTCCTAGGGCCGACTGTCCCTCTTCTGAGGTGGCCTGTTATGCCAAGGGATGTTTCACCAACTGACCTTGCTCACAGTTTCGCTTCAGTGTATATATTTTAGCTCTGGGTAGGGAGGAGGTAAAAAGGTTCCCAATAAAATAGGTGAGCAGTTCCTGGAAGGCAGGCATCTCAGGGCCTCGGATGCAGGGGAGGGCAGCCTGGGCAGAGGGTTCCCACTCCCTGGCCCTGGGCTCGGTCTCCTGTCACAGGGCTCAAAAGGAAGCCTCTTTATCTGGTCTGCCTGCTGCCTGGAGTTGGCAGTGGGGCACAGTGCCTTGGTTTTGGCAGGCATAGAGAATCCCTGCGATTGGGCTCTGTTTTCGTCTGGGTCCGCTCTGTTGGTCTTGACTCAGTAAGGAGGCATTGATGATGGTATCAAAACAGTAGCCATTCCAAGGAGGAGGACTGCGCAGGTCCTCCTCCGGCCTGGGCTCCCGGCTGGAGTAGTGGGGAGCCCTGGCCATCAGGGCACAATAAGACAGGCATGTCGATTTGGCAGGCCTACCTTGTGTCCCCCTGGACGTTGTGTGGTCGCCTCTCCCGGATGTGTGTGGCAGTCTCCTCTCTCAGATGGCAGTCCAGGGCACAGACGCTTCCCCATTTCTGTTTCCCAGCCCCCACCCAGCACATTGCCCGAGGCCATTCATCTGTCAAATACTTGAGCCTCTAATTTGTGCTAGAGTCTGTGCTGGGTGTTGGTGACATGGCGGCAAACGACAGCAGCCCCTGCCTTCAAGGAGCTCACGTGATGGCCGCCAAGCAGGTAGAATGTGCAGCGCGTGAGGTGGCAGGAGACAAAGCGGGCAGTGGGTGTTGTACTTAAACAGAGTAAGCAGAGAAGTCCTCGCCGAGAAGGTGGCGTCTTGACAAAAAGAGGTTTACGTAGATGGAGCAGCACCTGCAAAGGCCCTGAGGTAGGCCCACGGCTGGTGAGGTGTGCCCCTGGAAATGCAGGGAGGCTGCTGGATTGGAGAGTGAGCCGAGGGGGCACATGCTCATACTGGGGCCGCACAAGCCCTGCGAGAATGAGAGGAAAAGAACGGCACAGGTGAGACTAGAAATCCACAGGCACAAAACGCATTCCATCGCTCTGTTCTCTCCAAACCCTTGCTGCTGAGGGGTCCGGGCACTGAGGCCTTTCTTGAGAAGTGACCGTGTGTGGCCATTGCTGCGGTGGACTTTCCTGCCCACAGAGAAGCCTGTCCCCGTGAATGTGGAAACCATTCTTGCCAGGTGTTATTTCCGCCACACAAATCCTGTGAGTGGAACCCACTTGGGTGACCTGCACACAGGTGCGTCAGCAGGCAGTGCACCCCTGGGGCCATCTCCCTGTTCCCATGGGTCCACGTGAGTGGGGGTGCAGCAAGTCCAGCACCCAAGACCCGTGCTCTGGCCAGCCCCTCAGACATCTCCTCGGGCTCTCGACCTCCCCGGGCCCCAGGGTGCCCGAGCCTTCCTTCACTTCCAGTTCTGTGCCCCGGCCTCCTGAGAAGCCTAGCGAAGGCACTCACATACCTGGGCAACATGTTTGGGTCTAATCTCTGTCCAGCCTGGGTCCCCAGAAAGAGAGAGATCGCACACACGATTGTGTGTGTGTGTGTGTGTGTGTGTGTGTACAGGGAGAAGGTGGGCAATCAGGAGGTTTGGTTGGAGGTCCAGACCTGTGGGGTCTGTGTGACCTGTGGCCCGGCCCCCGTCTGGCAGGCCGGTACTGGGAACACCAACCTTTCCCACCCTACTGCTTGACTTCCTTCAAGAAACGGGAAATGTTGCATCTCTTGGCCATACTCTTAATTGATTCAACCTGTTTTCGTCTTCCCAGACAACCAGGTTCTTTCCCAGAGTTGTAAACTTGATTCAAATGCAAAAAAAGCTCTGTGGCAGTTAGTATTAATAGCTGTGGCCCCGCTCCTGGGAGCCTTTCTCTTTTAAGGGACCCAAAAGAGGAAGGCCTGAACAGAACTGGAGTGTGGGAGAGTGGGCGGGAGCTCTCGCTCTCTTGAGTCATCCGTGTCCCCTGCTCCCTGCGCTCTGCAACCCTAACGGCCTGAAAAGGGAACCTGCCTTTCCAGTAGCCAGTGTGGCCTGCAGCAGACTTGGGATCAGGGGGTTGTTGAGTGGGGCTGGTGGGCACAGTCTGCTCTTTGCACCGGCCTTCCATCTCCCTCTTCAGACAGGGGAGAGCCCAGGGGCAAGGTTTTCCTTGCTGGTTTTCCTAGGAGAAATCTCCACCTCAAAACATCGGTGCCTTCATGTCATGCTCGGCCACCCAGTGCCTGTTTTCTTCAAGTAGAAAAACGTTTCTTTGGAGCCAGAAAAGACACTGTTGAGACTGTGGCTCTACGACTCGCTCGCTCTGGGACTCCAGGCAAGCCGCCTCCTCTCTCTGAGCCTCCGTAGGGTGATGATGGCAAAGGCAAACTGGGCCTCTGCCCCCTAGCAGGCCCAGAGTGGGTCTGGACCAAAGCTTGGGTGGCGCCTGGTGGGTGGGGAGCTGGCCAGAGAGGTAGGGTTGTGTGGCAGCCCGGAGGCTGGGCTCTGTGGAGTCAGGTGGCCTGCGTTCAAATCCTACCTCTGCCAGGAACCTTGGGCAAACCGTTTACTCGCTCTGCGCCTCCCACTGCTCCTATGTAAGATGACGGGGAGGCATGTGCGTGTGTGAAAAGCACTTAAAACCGTGCCTAGCCTGTGAGTGAGCTGTTATTTTTAGTTCCCGAGGGCTTCTATGGGTTGGATCCTTGTGACTGATAACCTTAGTACCTTGCGGGATTTCTGGCAGAGACAGGAAAGTGGTGGGGAAGCTCCACTATTGAGGGCCTCGACGGGAGGAGCAAAACTCCACTCTTTCTCAGCCCCTGTGTCTTAAATAAACCCACGCAGCTTCTGCAGATGTGACTCTGGGGCCCTGTGCAACGTGACTGGGTGACTGGTGGTGGCGGTCTGAATCGAATGCAAAGCATGTCCCAAGGTGACAGGAGTCTCCCTGGGGGGTGGTGTGGGGCTCCACTGGTCCGTCCTGCCCTGCCTGACCACCCTCCCCCGCCTGCAGCCTGGGCCTCCCTGTGTCCAGCCAGAAGCCAGCTGGGAGCAGTGCGCCCCGGTGCTGCTGCCAGCCCTCAGCGCCCCCAGCGTCTGCCTCCAGGGCCCCACGAGATCAGGAGAGGGGCCAGTCAGAAAGGGGCGGATGGTACAGCCACAGGCCATGTTGGGGGAGCACCCTGGGTAGTTTTCCAAGGGATAAGCCTACCTGTTCATCACTGCGGAGAGGTGAGGCGTGCCGCTCCCCGGAGGCGGGACTGACCGGGCTGGCTGGCAGGTGGTGGTGGGCAGGACGGCCCTGCCTGCTCCCACAAGGTACTCCTGGTGAAATGAGGGTGCCCGTTGGCAGGCAGGGCTCACCTGCAAGATTGCATCCATTACTACCGAAGAAAGGCCCCGTAGCAGCCAGGTGTGCGTGAGTGAGTGCACGTGTGTGCGTGGAGGTGTCCTCTACCCTTCGAGTCACACACCTTCTGAGGAGCAGTGGCCGAACCCCCATTCCCCACGCACGTGCACACCGTACTCGACAGATTCTCAGACACTTGTGTTCCCCCACGTTTGGACATCTTCAATTGGTATGTGTCGTACATTCGCTGGTGTGCTATAATCTAATGGGCAGCGCCGTTTTCTTTCTTGGTGTACTTGGTGTAACAGCGCTTCCTAAAAACCAAAGGCCTCCTGGAGTTAATGAAACACAGAAACTAGGGAACCTCTAGATCACTTGTGTAGTTTGCCCAGTTTCTTCAGGGAAAGGAGTAGAGCCACCTTGTAGTGGTGGGAGGATTATGTGAGGGGACACTCACTGTGATGTGGGTCAAGGAAGGGGACGAGGTCGGACACCAGGCAGACCTGGGCTCAGATGCCAGCTTTACCGCACACGAGCTGTGTGACCTTGGGCAAGTAGAGCAACCTCTCTGAGCCTCAAGTTCTTCCTCTGTCTCCAGTTGCCACGATTGTGTGTGAGGCATCTTTCTCCGGTTCTCTCTTGCAGGTATCCTCTAAGGTTACCCCCCTCCCCATTCCAGCTCACTTAAGAGGGAGATGAAGGCAGAGAGTGAGTTACGGGCCTTCCAAAGATAGCAGCAGGAAAGGGGTATAATTTATCTGGGCCTCCTGACTCCGTTTATAATCCTTGAACATCATCTTCTCCTTCCCTTCCTCCTCCTCCCACTGTGCCCGAGTTTTCATTTTCACATGTGTTTCCCTTTAGCAATTTTCCTTCCAATCTCTCCCCTCTCCCTTTCTGTAAAATCTTCCCACATGTAGCCTCTTTGAAGCTCCCTGCCTTAGGAAAGGGGGTGGGGGGGGCTCCTCCTCATGGCCAGGGTGGCATGGGCCCAGGAGCCGCCGCTGACCATGGCCCCTGCATCTCGAACCCACGTTCTTCCGCCTTGCTGACTTCTGCGCCCGTGGCCTACCAGGTGGAACCTGCTCCAGTGCCGAGCGCCAGACGCTGCCAAGAGTGTGGGGTGTGTTCTGTACCCTTCTTGCTGCATCCAAGTTAGACCTTGTTTCACATTCCAGCCCTGCTGGCTCTGTGACCCTTTGCAGGTTACCTAACTTCTCTGAGCCTGAGTTTTCTCATCTTTGTGGTGGTGGATGCACAAAAACATCTGTCATGTCCCAGACGCTTAATGGAGGTCTTCTTTCCTGTTGAAGACCACCTTCTGTTTCCTCGGGGTAGACGCCCTGAGACAGACGGAGGATCTCAGGGCAGGGAACTGCAGGGGTGGAGGCACAGGGGCCTGGGCGAGCAGGATGTGTCAGGCAGCGTGGCCGGCCTCGGGGAGGGAATGGGATGATGAGTGGTCAGGGCCTCCACGCCTTTGGGGGATGAGGTCGATGAGGTGGACCACTCGCTGAGAGAGCAGCAGGCCACATTTGGGGCGTTGGCTGAAGCTACTTCGGGCTGCCCAGCCGGAAGTGGGCCACTCTGAATAGGGCCTCAGCAAAGAGGGATGCCAGTGGGACAGAGACTCCCCGGGCCGGTGGTGCTTTCTAGCCGTGTTCTTGTTGGAGGTCTCTGCCTCTCCCTCTTGAGATCCCGATGGAAGGCAGTGGCCGACCCCCTCGGTATCATGTATGGGGTCAGATGAGGTGGTCCGCAGGCTCGGGAACAAGGGTGGACTTCTGTCCTGGCATGTGGCAAGTGGTGTGAGAGTTACCCAGCCCCATGAGAAACCGGGCCAGGGTTGGGGCACAGGTGTGTTTACAGAGAGCCTGTGGCAGCTGGTGTCGTGGCCCCTTTGGGACCTGCCCAGGAAGCCAGGCTACCACACAGCGCCTGGCACAGCACCTGGCTGGGGACAGAGGGAGTCCGTGGGTCCTTGTGCCACGGCTGGGGTGGGAGGATTTCCTCACTGGGTAGAATACAGCTGCTTCACCTAATGTCCTGTCCCGGGGGGTGGGGAGGAAATCATGGGGGCAGAGGGCTTGTGTCCAGAGATGGCTGGACGGCCCCAGGAGTTCAGTTCTGGGCTGGGCAAGGTGTGCGTGGAGGGGAAGGATGGGCCCCTGGGTGCAGGGACTTTCGGATGGGGGCTTCCTTAGGGACAGGCCTTTGTGGCCCGAGGAGAAACTGTTTCAGGCACAATGAACAGCACATGTCAAAGCGTGGGGGTGGTGATAACGTTGGGCAGGAGCTTGGCGGGCAAGGGGAGGGGAGGCTGAGACCAGCCGGAATGGGCTATGGGTGCCGATCTGAGACAGGGCCTGGTTTTGTGGCCATTGGGGAGCTTGTGGGTCCTTGACAGGGACCTTCATGGACCATCAGTGCCCTTGTACTCACCCTGGGGACTGCCTGCCTGCCCTCTGAGCCCCAAGCTATGGTTTGTGGTCAGACCCAGAGCTCGTACCTGTTCCTACCGTGGGAGGGCCCGGGAAGGGACCTGAGCTGGCTCCACCCACCTGGCTCGTGGCTCCCCAGCTGCACTCTGGTGCCAGTGTGAGATGGCAGCCCCTGGGACCCCGGCCTGGCGAGCTGGACCTGGAGGCGGCAGAAGGACAGGGAGCACCTGCCTGGGGCCAGCTGGGAGCACTGCTGGGGTTCTGGCATAATAGGAGGTGCCCGAAGGTTATAAAACTCGAGGATCTGGCAGGGGACTTGGTGGGGGTTGGGGGGTGGAAGAGTTGCCTTGTCCATGGCCTACCTGGTCCTGGTCTGTCCCAGCAGCTCTGGTTGTTAGCTCAGGTGAATGCTGGCTCTCTGCTTGGCCTTGGAAATCTGAGGCTTTAAAAAAAAAAAAAAGGTTTTTTTAATGTTTATTTTTTGAGAGAGACAGAGCTCAAGCAGGGGAGGGGCAGAGAGAGCAAGAGACACAGAATCTGAAGCAGGCTCCAGGATCTGAGCTGTCAGCACAGAGCCCAATGCAGGGCTCGAACTCATGAACCACAAGATCGTGACCTGGGTCAAAGTCAGACGCTTAACGGACTGAGCCCCCCAGGCCACCCACAGACCTGAGGCTTTCTGTACCAAGAATGGCACAAAGCAGGTACCTGGCCCGGCTCTGGCCTGTCAGTCAGCTCTGTTCAGATGTGCTCTCCTTGGAGCAGAAAGATCATAGCCTCTCCCTGGGAAGTTCATGTGCCGTCGTTTGAGGGTACCCCATGAAGGAATGTGGCTCGGCCCACCTGGTGGACGGCTGGAGGCGGGAGCGCTGGCCTGTGTCGCTGTTGGCCCAGCTCAAGCCCCTCTTGACACTCTTATGGTGATGGTAAAAGTGGAGCCCCCAGAGTGAGCCCCCACAAACTCTTGACTATGGGAGTAATTAAGTCCTCACTTCAAACAGCCACATCTTTAAAAGCTATAATTTGTAGCCCAAAATAGCTGCCTGTTCAAAGAGCCAGGAGAACCCTTGATGGGTGCCCCTTTCGACTTGTAGCATGTTCGTTCGCCCTTGACATTGGAGTTGCTTGACACCTGGCTGAGGTTCGCTGAGCCACAGGGCCAGTGGGTGGCGGGGACTGACGCTTCTCAGGGCGCACTTGGGAGATCTCTTCGGAGAATTCAGATGGGGTGATTGACGTTAGGGCGTTCCCGTTTCAGTTTCACATGGCTTTACCCTCCCTGTGTGACAAGAGGGCTGGAGAGAAAAATCACAGCCTAGCTTTGGGGGAAGGCCAATTCAACCCTCTAGACACTGGGTCCTTACCTGTAAGGAGGCAACCATGTTTACTCACAGAGATTTGGGGGGCAGAAAACGAGACCACCTCAGTATAGCGCACAGCAGACACGTGGTAGGCGCTCCTGTGTGTCCCTTTCTTTTCCTTTCTCCTGCCTGGCCACTTGATGTAGACCCATCTCGGGGATTCCGGTAGGTGCGTGTGGGGGCACAGGAAACCCTCCCTTGACCTGCAGCTCCTCCGTCAGCTGACATGCCTGGAATTCTTGGGGCTGGCCGCCGGGTTCGGTTTCCAGATGTGGAAGCAATTTAAGTTTTGTTTTCCTAATCCCCAACAGTTTGCCTCCGAAGTCCACACACTCACTTGAAAATCAAGACTATTGACTTTGTTTGGGGGCGGGGGTAGACTAGGTGGCCTCTTTCGAATTATTTTTGTTCAGGAGGTTCGTTCACTGGACCACTCAGATCTGGGACCCATGGCTTCCTTAGAGCGGTCACATCCCATCAAGGGCTTGGTCCCTTCGGGAGCAGGTCACCCTGGGGCCACCTCCCCCAGTGGTTTTTCCTTACGGATGGGTCACTTAGCCAGATACAGCTGCGGTGTCTGTCTGGCCACTCAGTCACCATCCCTGACCCTGGACGGCCAGCCTTGAAGAGGGAGGGGAGCTCCAGTGCTGACCATGCCCGAGGGAGGCTGGTGTCGCAGCTGAGGGAGGTGCCCACGTGTCCCAGCAGTGGTAGGCTCCCCCCGCCCCCCGCTTCCCAAACTGACCACAGTCGAGGGAAGAAATCTGCTCTGGGTTTCAAGTAACCAGAAATACTGTCTGGCACAGAGAAACTGGTGTATCTTGCTCAATGAGTGAGTGCTTCCGGCCAGAGGCAGCCTGCCCTGTGATCAGATACTGGCCTGCAGTTCCAGGACCAACTCGGCTCTCCGCGCTTGTTAGCCAGTCACTCTACGTAAAACAGCTTTTACATTTGTGTTATGACTACACTAAACACAGTTCTGAGTAAACAAAAATTGCCTTTGCAGTTTTAAATGTCTCTGGCTGGATTATATGTACACTTTCCTTTAAAATTAAAATATACCTGTACTATTGAGAGAAAACAAGAAACAGAAGTAATTTACTTAGATTATATATATATATATATATATATATATATATATATATATATATATATATAGTGTTCACAAAACATCATCATGATAATTTAGATCCACCAAGCTTCAGCAAAATCTAGTCTCTT
>NC_043716.1:18301995-18346994 GCF_006229205.1 Suricata suricatta
TGACAGCTCAGAGCCTGGAGCCTGTTTTGGATTCTGTGTCTCCCTCTCTCTCTGTCCCTCCCTCACTCATGCTCGGACTCTTTCTCTCTTTCCCTCTCTCAAAAATAAACATTAATAAAAATTTTTTAAAAAGAAATGGCTTCTTTCTTGCCATCATTTTGAGATACTGCTGACATTGCCTTTGACGAGAGACAAAAGCAGACAAACCCCAGGTGTCTTGCTGGGGTTCTAGAAGCCTAGTAGCTGTCTGGGGAGGTCGAATCGAATGGACCGAGAAGGAATTTGCCTTTGTTATCAGGGTGGGAAGGTGGCTGACAGACCCAGGCAGAGCTGAGGGCCTTCCATGCGGCCTTCCGTCTGCCGGGGCTGCCGGAGCAGCAAAGTGCCACAGGCTGGTGTGGACCGCTGCAATTAATTTTCTCACCGTTCTGGAGGCTGACGTTCAAGACCAAGGTTTCGGCAGGCCTGGTTTCTCGTGAGGCCTCTCTCCTTGGCTTATAGGTGGCTGTCTTCTCCCAGTGTCTTCACATGGTCCCTGTGTGTCGTCCGTGTGTCCTAACCTCCTCCTCCTCCTAAGGATACTGGTCAGACTGAATTAGGGCCCTCTCTGATGACCTCATTTTAATCTAATTACCTTTTTAATTTTTTTTTTAATGTTTAGTTTTGAGAGAGAGAGTGGCGCATGTGTGCAACGGACAGAGCATGAGCCAGGGAGGGGCAGAGAGAAAGGGAGACACAGAATCCGAAGCAGGCTCCAGGCTCTGAGCGGTCAGCACACAGCCTGAGGCAGGGCTCGAAATCACGAACCGTGAGATCATGACCCGAGCCGAAGTCGGACACTTAACTGAGTGAGCCACTCAGGCGCCCCGTGATTACCTTTTTTAAAGATCCTCTTTCCCAGTGCAGTCACACTCTAAGGTGCTGGGCTTGGGGCTTCAACACATGAATTTGCGGTGTGATGGGACACTGTTCTGCCCATAACAAAAAGGTTCTCTGGAACCGCCCTCCAGCGGAGGAGGGAGAGGAGGGTGAGCAGAGCCTGGCATCCAGCGAGAGAGCCCTGAGTGGAGGGACCGCTCTGCCTGTGGGCCCGTGTGTTGCCATGGGCCCGCTGGGGCGGCTCTTGGCCAAGTGCCAAATTTGGAAGAGGTTCCAATGTTCTGACTCCTGGTTTACCTTCTAGAGCCTGGGCCACCGTTGCCTCCTGACCTGATCATTTGGAACCCAGACTGTGCCTCACTCAACTCTTACTCCCATGGGGTTTTGACCCTTGGGGTTCTGTCCGTTCCCCAGGCCCCCTATCTCTGCTGCCTCTGTCTCTGGGATACAGCATTCTACAAGGATGGCTTCACTTTCTCCTCTTCTTTTAACCGGAGCTAAACTTGTCAGAGATTTTACACTTTTCCTTAACCAGTTTAGCAGGTTTGGGGCGACTGTCTTTCATGTTTTATGTATGTATCTGTCTGCTAACATCCTGAAGAAAAATAAGACCTGTAAGCACTGATTTTGGGACGCCGTTGAGGGTGGGCCGCCAAGCCTGCATGACTCCCCAAGGTTTTGCTTGAAGCAGCGCTCTGCAGGAGTCCCCAGCACCCCCTCCCAGCCTCCATAGTTGCAGCCCCTCCAACGGCCATGACTCCAGCAGCCACCCCACGGGACCTCCACGGTGCTGGTTATGGAGCCACACCTGCAGACAGGACAGAGCACCATGGAGCTGGACCGGAGGGGAGACCGTCCGGTGAGGGTTTGCACGCCCTATTTGCTCTCCAGTGCTGCTACCACATTTGCTTTATCTCTGTGTGTAACTTCCCCCCACCCCCCAAACCATTTGAAAGGAAATTAGGCAAGACATTACCACAACTAAGGGGTGTTTCTTTTAGCAAGCATGTGATTAGCAAGCGCGATCCCCCAATATCGCCCCTCATGTAGTCTCTATCCTAGCTTCCATTTTGACACCAAGAGGTCTTTTGTGGCTAGGGTGGGTGTTTGCTTGCTTGTTTGAACCGGGATCCAGTCAAGGCTAACATTTAGTTTTGTCTCTTGCTACATCCAGAACAGTGGTTCTCACAGGCTGGTCCTGGGACCATCGGCATTGCCCAAGGACGTGTTAGAAATGCACTTTTGACAAACACCTGTTTCAATCTGTGGGAATGCAAGCCCAGGCCTACTGATTCAGAAACTCTGATTCAGTCTGAGTTAGCAATTCATCCCCCCGCCCAACCCAAAAATTCTGATGTACACAAAAGCCTAAGAACCACTGATCTCAGAAAACCCCCGCTGTCTTCCTTAGGACATTCTCTTTCTGAGAAGACTGGGCCAGCCGTCTCGTAGAAGTCCCACATCCTGTCTCCCTGATGGTGTCTCTGTGGTGCCGTGTAACTTGTTCCTCTATCCTCCGTTTTCCTCTCTGGTAAAGGTTAGATCTAAAGGCCTGATTAGAATTGAAGTGTTTTGTTAAGACTACAGGAGCTGCCAGGCTGTGTCCTTCCTCTCCTGTCACATCAGGAGGTCAGTGTCTGAGTGCTCCCAGTTAGTGATGCGAGGTTTAATCACTGTGTTAAAGTGACCGTAGCCCATTTTCTCTACGATAGAGATCTTTGGGAGGGGAGCGGTGTTTAGTAGTGATCTGGAGGGGGACTCTCTTGGGTGCTGTGCAAGCATCCTTTTTCTCCTTTGACTTAGTGGTTTTGTTCTACAGTCGTTGGGTACAGTGTGCTGTTGTGTCTGATCTAGTTTGTATGATTCAAATCTTCCGTCTCCCTTCTCGTTCCTTTGTTTGCCTGCTCTGTCTGTTACCAAGAGAGATGAATTAAAATCTCCAACTTCATTCGTGTATTTATTTAAAAGTAAGCTCTACACCCATGGACTGGAACTCACGACTCCGAGATCAAGAGTCACACACTCCAATGACAGAGCCACCCAGATGCCCCCCCCTTCATTCTTTTACCTTTGACCTGGGTCCTGATGTTTAAATGGCATCTCTTGGGGTTTTTTTATTAAAAAAATTTTTAATGTTTTTTATTTATATTTTTTTGAGAGATAGAGACAATGCGAGCAGGGGAGGGTCAGAGAGAGAGGGAGATACGGAATTTGAAGCGGGCTCCAGGCTCCGAGCCAGCTGTCAGCACAGAGCCAGATGTGGAGCTTGAACCCACAAACTGCAAGATCATGACCTGAGCCGAAGTCAGTTCTCAACTGACTGAGCCACCCAAGCACCCCAAGCATTTTTTTTATAACATTTTTTTCTCCATTAGATTTCATAATAATACATTTTTATTCCTTAACTGCTAACTTTTAACATGCTCCAACATGTTATTGGGTTGGAAGGGGCGTGGCGGGGAAAGGGGGCTTAGGGTGACTCTGGTGGAGTGCATGACCCCACTCTGAGGGGCCTTTCCCGCAGGGTCCACAGTCTGGCCCAAAGCCTAACATGCTTGAAAGCCAGATCTCCTTGGCCCTTCTCTCACCCCGGGGACTCAAGTGCCACCCATGCCCACAGATTGTCCCTAGATGGAAACGCAGAGCCAGAATGCCAGCTGATTCATTTATAGTGGGAAGTGTGCTCCGGCAGTGAACTTGGGCAGCCCTTGTCTCCCCGTGGTCGGCAGGATCCTAGACGCTTGCTGTGATCAGAAGGGTGGTGGGTGAACTTGGACACAAGGAGCTGGTTAAAGGTCTGAATGGATGTTGAATGGTCTCAAGCTCTGGTGCCAGCTAAGGCGGACCCCTCACAGCCTTTGGGACAGGCTGGACATGCCCTCGTTTTCCCTTGCACTCCTGTGACACTACCTTAGCAGCAGCGTCGATTTGGGGGGAGAAGGTGTGAGATGGGGAAGAGTTGCAGCTCAAGAGCTGGAATTAAAAACATCGAAAAGAAGGGTGCCTGAGTGGCTCAGTCAGTTAAGCATCTCACTTTGGCTCAGGTCATGGGCTCATGGCTTGTGAGTTCAATCCCCATGTCTGACTCTGCTGACAGCTCAGAGCCTGGAGCTTTCGATTCTGTGTCTCCCTCTGTGTCTCTGCCCTTCCTCCACTTGTTCTCTCTCTCTCTCTCTCTCAAAAATAAATACAACATTTTTTAAAAAATCGAAAAGAAGGCCACGTGGGCATCCACGCCCTTCCGCTGTGGTGGCGTGAGCTGTAGCAGAACTCCCTATCTGACTGCTTTTGTTTCATGCAAATGGCTTGTGAGTTCTTGAGAAACAAGGGTCTGGCCTTCTCTTTCTCTTCCCCTTGGTACCAGCCTGAGGTCCCACAGCCAGTGGGGTCGGATCCAGGACTGAACCAAGTCTGCCTGAGAGCCCCAGTCTCTCTGTCCATAAAGTTGGGTGACTTAGACCCTCCCTCTAGGGGCTGATGTGAGAATCAGACCCTCTTAGCACTTCCCCCTTGAGACAGATGAGCTCCTAAGGAAGCCCCGGTTGTCACTCTGGTCCCCCTCCAGGGATCTGGAGATCCATGTTAGGGTAAAGTAGCATGTGGGAGGTCTGCCCTGAGATCTGCCCCTGAAGGCCCATGAGGGCTGGTCTGGATCTGCTGGTGGGATGAGAGTTCAGGAAGTGGATCCGGGGTTCCCTGGCTGGGAGGAGGGAGCCTCAAAACTGCCTTGGCCACCACCACGACAGAGGGGTGGTCCCTGGCCACTCTGATCTGGCCCCTGAGAATGGGGACATGGCGGTCTGTCCTGTATTCTTGACTTTGGCCTCCCTCACCTGTGTGGGCAGCTTGGGCTATGGGGCTTTTATCTTAACGGTATGCAGTCAGTCCCCAGGGCTGGCCAAGAAGGGTGATAAATGAACTCCAATAGCTTGGTGACCTGGTGCCCCCGCATTTGGCCTTGACCTCATTGGGGATGAGCTGGGGCCTTGTACCTGAGCTGTTACTTCTGTTCAGAAGCTGAGGCTTAGGCACCAGCCTTGCTGTGTGGATACTCCCCTCCCCCTTATTCTCACCCTCGCCCCTGGACTGGCACCCGAGCAGCCCTTTGTTGAGCCAGAATCTTATCTTGCCTCCCTCCAGCAGGGCCAGGCCTGGTTTCCGTGCAGGGCTTGGCAGCCACAGGCAGGAGGTGGGCATGGCCTGGATTGCTCACTAGTCTCTGCTGCTGCCCTGCCCAGTGGGTGGCTGAGCCACAGTAAGTAGGGGACCCCGGCCCAGGTAAGCCCATCCCCTCGCTCTGGACCTAGGGCATCGGTATCCACAAGTTAGCTCCTTGATCTTCTACCCATGGGGAACACCCAACGAGAGCATGAGTGGGCCTGCCATTTCCTGGGCAGTGGGCTGGCTGGGATTATGAGGAGAGATGTCATCCCTGGCCCAGCCCCCTGCACGAGGCCTGCTTCGTGTCCACCCCCCGCCCAGTGCCTTCCCTACAGCAGGGTTCCACGTGTGCCCGCCGGTGCCTGGCTGCGAGGGAAGCTGGGATGTGCCTGCATGAGCTATTTTTATTCAGCCCAGTCCCCACAGAGCTGTTCTTTGGCTCTAAGTGACTGCCTGGCGAGCAGAGCCACTGCCGGGGCTGGGGGTGGAGGAGCCCGAGCCTCCTGGACTCCCTCGCCCGCGCAGCCTCTCCTCCTAACGCCCGTTACAGTGTGTGAGGCATTGTTCTACGTCTTCTGTGGCAGTCCTGCCAGGCAGGCGTTTCCGTCCCCGTTCGAGAACGAGGCTCGGAAATCGAACAGCTTCTCCAGGGTCACTCGGCTGGCCAGTAGCCAAGTCCCATAGGCATTAGGCCTCAAGGTCGCCATGGCCGGGCTCTCGCCAGCTCACCGTTCTGCTGGGCACTTCGTTTCCACAGAGGCTTGCTCATCACCTGCTCTGTGCTCACTATTGGGGGCTCAGCTGCTGACTTCCCCATGGTTACTGCTCTAGGGTCTTCCCTCTCGCAGGGACTATGGAATGGGGCCTCTCAGGGCCCTTTGCCCTCTGTCCCTAGTTGCCAGGAGAACCGAGCAGTGATGTGTGGAACTTGGAGGGGCCATCCTGTGAGGGCCAGCTGAGTGATGGGCACCACCAGACGACATGGTGTCTGGGCCCTGCTGCGCTGCCCTCTGGAAGTGTGGACGGTGGGCACCGGATGCCCCTCTGAGGCGGGGATGCCCTCCCCCACCATCGGTACTTTTCCCCAGCTGTTGAAATCAGCCAGGCCGACTTCTACAGAGGAAGGGGGCCTGCTGCTGTCACTAGAGAAGGGCCCCGCAGGCAGGCTGGGTGCCCCCAGTTCCCGCTTCAGCCAGGGCCAGCTGCAGCCAGTCTCAGCTGGAGGCGGGCTGGGGGTGTGGAGGGGACACCGGTGGTACAGATATGCCCTGCCGGGGCAGGTGGTGAGGGCCTGTTTTCCCGGCCGGGGACACCTCTGCAGGCCCAGCTTCTTGGGGAGGGCACACTTCCTCTCTCCAAGCCGGTGAGGAGTTGCATCTTCCAGCAGGCTGTCCCTGCATCCAGGGGCACCCCTCCCAGGCCCCGTGCCACACCTAGCCCTTCCCCCGATGGCCGGAGGAATGGGAGCAGGGTCAGGATGTTCCCAGAAGACGGGCAGGGGTGGCGGGCCACTTTTGTCCGGGACACAAGCCAAACCAGTACCGTCCCAGACCGACCAGGGTATATAGTTTCTTTTCTGATAGCTTTTCTTTATATTACTTGAATTGAGAGGAAAGCTACTAGAAATGGGTTTGAAGTTATAGAGAGTTTAATCTGCCTTGCGCAAACAACGAAAAGGTGTTAATGTGGGGAGGCAGCTGATTTTAAAAGGCTGGCATGTGGAGAGAGCGCGTGCGTGTGGGTAGCAAACGTGGGGGGCGAGGGGCCCTGACCTGGCGTGTCAGGAGCCTGGCTTCAGGTCCTAGCAGGGCCCCCTGTGGCCGGGAAGTTCTAGGGCAGCCCCCTCTCGGCCCTCGCCTTACCGCCCCTGTGTGTCAGGCTAAGTCCATAAGTCCTTGATCTCGGCCCTTTCTCCAGAGCTCCCCCGGGGCTGTCGCCCAAGCCGGAGGAGGTTATGTGTGGGAGGCAGACTAGACCCTTCATCAGGTGTGAAAGACCAGGCAGATGTGGACTCTGCCTGGTCAGAGGGTAAAATTGTGCCTGAGGAAGTGGCGGTCTCGTTGGGAGGGCGGGACCCCTGTGGGAGCCTCCCGGGCGTCTCCTGCCCGACCTGGGCCCAGCCGTCAGGAGGGGGTGTGTTGCTCTGGGACAGCCGCTGAGAGGGGCCGTGCATATGGTGAGTCGGGTGGCTCTGGGCAGAGTGCCTGGAGGAAACTGGGCCTCTGTGTCCCAGGGGACAGACCTGAGTTAGCCAAAGGCCAAGCCAGACACCTGAGGAGCACGGCTCCCGGTCTCTGCTGGGTGCCCTGCCTGCCTCAGGCCTCGACTTGTCGGCCAGCAGCCTCTTCGGGACCCCTGCCGACAGGGCAATGAGGCCAGCGTGGGCCCTGGTGGCTCCCAGTCCGGTCCTGCCCTGCCACTGACTCCGGTGTGGCCCCCTCTGGGCAAGTCACCTTACCTGTGAGAGGGGAAAGTAGACCTCCCTCCTAGGACCGGAAGTGACCAAGGACTCGTGTTAGGAGGCAGGCGTTCCTAGCCCTTGTGTCCGGGTAGGCGGACAGCTTGCCGTTGAGGTCACCGAGCACAGCCCTCCTCGCTGGGCCCTCTCCCTCCGGCCTGGCATCTCTTCCAGTTTCCACACACTGCCCCGGGGAGTGTCCTGCTGTGGGTGGGAAGCGGGCAGCAGGCGGAGGCCGCAGCAGGCAGGATGCCTGGGCTTTGTGATGACTGATCTGCTCCTACTCGAGATCGCAACTCCACAAGCGTGGGTTGCATCACTGAGAGACGGAACCGAGTGTGCAGGTAGGTGGGCCCCTCTGCCTCCGGGCCGGAAGCCTCTGGCAGGTTACTCTCTGAGCCTCAATATCCTCAGTGGTAAAATGGGGGAAGGGATCGCTATTCTGAAGAGTTGTCCTGAGCCCAAATAAGATTACATCTTCACTGTCAGCTCTGCTTCCAGAACTTGGTGACTACTCGGTCAATGCTGGCTTCCCTTTGTTTTTGCTGGGAGGCTGCTTCGGGCTTGCGGATGAGGAGCTTGCCTAGCATACAAGGTCCGATGAGGTCGGGAGCCCTGTGGGACTGGATTGGTGACACCCAGGTGGAAAGGTCTGTGTGAACACTAGCGGTAGTTTTAATTACACAGCCCTTCGGCCTCTGCAGTCAGGGGCGCCTGGCTGCCCGTTGCCGACGTGATCAGTCCATCTGGTGCTCCGCCTGAGCCCGGTGACAGGCAGGAGCCAAGCTCATTAATTGCTATCTGTTCTTGGGCCAGGATGTCTTGGTGGGGATGGACCCCTGGGAGGGCTGCCCACCCACCATCAGCGGCAGGTGATGGCACCCTTCTCAGGGCAAAGCCAAGCCTGTCGCTGACCACCTTCCTTGGATGTCCCCAGTCCTGTTCTTGTCTGAGAGACTGGAGGCTTTTCACATCCTTTGTTACTTACTATTCCCCTTCCTGCAGTCCCCGGGCTGCAGGAAGCACCTTCGCTGCAGGGCACACTGATGATCCTTGGGGATGGTGTGACCTCTTGGCAGCCCCAAGAATGGTTTGTGGAGCACTGCCTCTCAGAGCCAGAGCTCATCACCTAGAAGGAGATTTGGGCAAAAGGTTTAGGCAAATCTTTATCTCCCACTGACGCTGTGCTAGGCAGTATGCTAGGCACCGGGGACCCACTCCATGCTCAGGATCGAAGGGCTCCATGTTCTTGCTCCTGAGCAGGGCTGTGGCAGGGCCAAGCATGCTGTCCCTCGCCGGCTGGCGCCACGTTGAGGTTCTACCACGTGACCCAGTGATCCTGCAGGATTCTATGGTCATTCTCACTTTACCGAGGAGAGAAGCGAGGGTCACTGAGGGGACTTGGCGTGCCCAGAGTCCTGGAGGGCAGATTCCATGCTGCGTGGCCATCCCTCCACCGCACCACATCACACTCTGCTAGGTTGAGGTCATCATCCTTGGTAGCCAGCCGTTATGACTGTGCCCTTAACTCGGTCACGAAGCCATTGGTTCCTCGTGCAGGCTGTAATGGGGATCCTGACCAGCAAGCTGTCCAGGTGCCTGAGCAATGTAGCCAGCCCAGCCATGGCCTGTCTCCATGGATGGCTGTCCCCAGGGGTGCTGGCTCCTCACTGCGCTCTCACGAGGCAGCTGCTGTGAGAGGCCCAAGACAGTCACCTGCTGGTTTTCTTCTCCAGGTCCTGAGGTCTGGACCTCCCTGCACGCCAGTCCCTGCCGTCCCTGGCCCTGCTGACATCCTCACGGTCTGATGAGGCGTGCTGGCTCCGGTGGCCAGCCTCACTCACTTCATCCCTCTCTTGTCTTTCCCAGGACAGCGAGGTGCCAGGCCCTCCCTTTGCTGATGGCGAGCTTCTGCCCAGGGACCCCGGCTTCTTTCCCGAGGACGAGGAGGAGGCTATGACACTGGCCCCACCCGAGGGCCCCCCAGAGTCCGACATGGACAGCCCCATGGAGAGCACGCAGAGCCTGGAGGGGTCGGTGGGGAGTCCCCCCGAGGAGAAGGACAGAGGACTTGGGGGCCTCTTCCTGCCAGAGGACAAGTGAGTTAAAACTGTCTGGAGCACCACATCTAGGAAGGGTGGTCATGGCCAACCAGTTTTCATCTGTTTTGCTTCCTGGGAGCCGTGGGACAGCCGTACTGTGACCAGTCACTGAGGACAGCTGGTCATCGACCACAGACCCATCGTGCTTTTGGCTGACCGTTTGCCACTTGATTGTCCACACTGTTTTTTGGGACCAGTCGCCAGGAGGTAGCCAGCAGGGGATGCTGAGGGTTTTAATGAAATGTGTCACCGAAGGAGCTGGAGCATGACGCATCCAGTCCAAGGTGCCAAGGAACCCAAGGGCAGATGAGGGCGTTCAACAAGAGCAGGGTCGGGGTCCCGGGGCACTCGCTCATTAGTGCCCTGTCGTCAATACTTTGATTCTCAGACAGAGACCGGGACTGCTCAAGGGCACCGTGGGAGAATTCCTGCCTCACCCACATTTATGCTTCCTGTCCCCGGTTTAAGCGGCCCGGCTTCACGTGCGGAGAAACTCTCATTTCTGAGTAGCAACACGTAGACCTGACCTCACAACCGCTAACGGGAAGACCTGTTTCGGCAGGTGATGAGCAGTGCTCGGCTCTCAGGTTGTGGACAGGGCTCAGCCAGCCCTGGACACCGTCACAGGCCACACCGTGGTCACCCACGCGAGGCCTGGGGTCTCTGACCCATGTTTTCTGCAGCGAATCCCTTCTATGAACTGGGAGACGTGCCTTACCTAGTAGCTCGTTGCTACTTATTTTAAAACTTCATTTCTGATTAGAGTGCAAGCCAAGTAAACAGAGCTTGGAAAGGCAGGAAAGGAAGAATGGGGGGAGTAACTGACCGACTTACAGTCCCAGCACCCAAACCCAAGCGAGCTCTGTTACCATGTAAATGTTTTTATGTCCTACCTTTCCTTATTCTGTATAGACCTTTCCCTTTCTGTATTTAAGTTTCATATCCAACTTTTATATTAATTTTTCCATATTACTGCTAGTATTTTTTTCAAGGCTTTTAACAATTAGATAACCCATAATTTGATAATTTAATTTACTAATATAGATTCATTTTACAACTGTAACTTAATCATTTAATTAGCTAACATCAGCAATATAGAATATATAATTTTATATTATACATCTACTATAACTTTAAAAAATGTTTTTAACATTTATTTTTTGAGAGACAGAGACAGAGCATGAGTGGGGGAGGGGCAGAGGGAGAATCCGAAGCAGGCTTCAGGCTCTGAGCTATCAGCACAGAACCTGATGCGGGGCTTGAACTCACAAACCATGAGAAGGTGACCTGAGCCAAAGTCAGACGCTTAACCAACTGAGCCACCCAGGCGGCCGTGTATATATATACTATGACTTATTATAACTTATTATAAGTTAATGTAGGGAGACCATTGAGTTGTTTGCAGTATTTGACTGCCCTAGAGAAGTATTGACTTGCACATCTCTTGTACAGAAACTGTTTCTATGGTGACACACTTCCCTTAGGATGAGGTCCCAGAAGTGCACCTGCCAGGTCAGAAAGCGTACACTCAGGCTCCTGATCTCTGTGGCGGCAGCCGGCGCCCGGGAAGGCTGGTTGGTCTCCCCAGCACAGGCTGTTGGACGGAGCTGTGTTGACAGCCAGCCCTCCTCTGCCTCCCAGGTCCCTGGGCCACGCGCCATCCATGACCACATCGGACCTCTCCACACACTCCACCACCTCGCTTATCAGCAATGAGGAGCAGTTTGAAGACTACGGGGAGGGGGACGATGTGGACTGTGCCCCCAGCAGCCCCTGCCCCGACGATGAGACCAGGACCAACGTTTACTCAGACCTGGGATCTTCAGTGTCTTCCAGGTGGCCCCGGGGTCTGGAATGGCAGTTTGGGGTCCGGGACAAGTGGCAGAACCAACCAGACCCCATCCCAGGACGGGTCAGAGGGCAGTCCTAAGCTACCTGGGTTCTACTTCTGGAGCTTTTAGGGTGCTTGCCTTTGCACCCTGATTGGGAGTCCAGAATCCCTCCTGCGTGGCTTGGGGAAGAAACAGAATTAACCCACCTGGGAGGCTGCAGACTCGGGGGTTTGTTGCCTTGCTCCCTAGAGCCTCGGTGTTGAAGGGTCCTTCTAGGTCACCTAGTGATACCTTCCCCCATACCTAGTCATTACTCACCCTGCATTAGCTCTCCATTGCCTTATCTGTGAGATGTGTACCATTCATCCACTTCTCTACGAGTATCGAGGGAGGGAGGGTCTAGTGCTGTATTTCCACTCCCTCTGCCCCTAAATGCACACACAGAAGGTTCCCAGGCATCGGGGAAGCCAGCCAAGTAAGGATGGGGTAGGGCTCCAGACTGACAGCAGGGGGTGCTTTCTTTCTGTCTCCCGCATCAGCGCGGGGCAGACCCCCAGGAAAATGCGGCATACCTACAACAGCGAACTGCTGGATGTGTACTGCTCTCAGTGCTGCAAGAAGATCAACCTGCTGAATGACCTGGAAGCCCGACTGAAAAACCTAAAGGCCAACAGGTGAGGCCCCTGGGACCCAGCAGAGGAACGGGAGGCCAGGGCTGGGGGTGGGGGTTGGGTCCAGAGCAGGGGAGCAGCAGGCAAGGGGGCCCCACTCTGTCTTGGCAAGTGAGGGCCATGTCGGGGTGCAATTGATCTTGGGGGGCTTGCATTTTTCTACATGAGGAAAATCAGGGTGCTTCTACTGAGGACCAAGCCGATTGGTGACTGTCTCGAAGTGGGCGGGACAAAGCCCTCTAGTGCCCGCTGGTATCTCGCAGCTGAGGCAGAGTAAGGAGTGGACTAGCACACCCTGTGTTCAGTGACTGTTTTCTCCCTCCTTCTCCTCACCCCACCCCACCCCCACCCCACAGCCCTAACAGGAAGATCTCCAGCACGGCCTTTGGACGGTAAGACCCCCACCTTGGGATGAGGGGTGGAATGCTGTCTCCCTTTCCCTGTGGGCAGACCAGACCCAGCCAGCGCTGGTGCTCTGCATGTGCTAAATGCGCAAAGGGAAACTAGACCCCCAGGAGAGCAGGCAGACCTCCACTCCTGACAAGGAGGGGCCACCCCCTCCCACCCCCACACGTCGCCCCTGTGGCAGTGGCATAGTCAACCTCTCCACAAACGCTTAGCTGCTTCCGCTCCAGGCAGGTGCACCAGGGATGCCCTGAGGGACCCGGCCCAGCCAACGGCAATTGGTGTCCCGCCCCGCACCCTGGAGCCCGCAGCTGTACCAGCAAGACCCTGGGGTTCCCACCAACCAAGACTGGGCATGAGTGTGCCTCGTTGTTGCTGGTCACCATGCTCCAGGTTAAATCCTTACAGCTGGCTTCCCAGGACTTCCAGGCTCTCGCTCTGGGTCTCAGGATCCAGGTTCTTGTGCCCTCCGGCCCAGGTCGACCCAGGGCTCTGGGAGCAGCCACCAAGCACCCGGACTTGGACTCAGGAGCAAGGGTGGAACAGGACAGGCCCTGGGTACAGACCCTGGGTACAGACCCTGGCTACAGCCCAGCAGGGGGTGGGAAGGGGGAGCCTCAGAGAGTGGCAGCTGGGTTTGCCCCCCACCCCCCAGCAAGCCTGTGCCCATTTGCAGACCCGCCCGACCCACTGCCCCACACAGTCAGGGGCTCCTTCCCTTTCCTGGGGTCCCCAGAGATGCAGCAGGGCCGGTTCGGGGGAGGGGAGTGAGGTAGCTGGGTGTGAAGCTGGGTAGCTTCAGGGGGCCCAGACCCTCGGCCAGGACCAGCGAGCCAGGCTACCTGCACTGGCTGGTTTTGCAGCTGGAGAGAGGTGGTTGGGGGCTTGTGTGCCCGCTCTGGCCACTGCGTAGTTACTGGCTCAGATGCTGGCATGCAAAGGGTCCTGAGGCGGCAGGCCAGAGCCTCGATGGATGGGCTCGATGTGCCAGGGACCTGGAGGGGTGTTGTGGCCCGTCCGCTGGCTTCTGAGCTGGGTGACCTCTTGAGTTCTGAGGGTAGGCAGCTCTTCTCCCCTGAATGGGTGAGGACTGCCTCCCTGGAGGGGTCCCTGGTCCTCTCCCCAAGGTACTGGGTGCTCTCAGCCCACAGCCCAGTGTGGACCCCGGTCCCTGGAGGGCCGGCCTCTGCAGCCACCTCCTCCCACCCCCCCACCCCCCGACCCCGCAGGCAGCTCATGCACAGCAGCAACTTCAGTAGCAGTGACGGCAGCACCGAGGACCTGTTCCGAGACAGCATCGACTCCTGTGACAATGACATCACAGAGAAGGTGGGTCCTGACTGGGTGGAGGACAGGCTTAATGTGTGCGTGCTCCCTGGGGGGTCATGGGGAGTGCCACCAGCAGCTATCTGGGGACTAGGGAGACAGAAACCCTGGTCTTGCCCAGGAGTTGAGGGTAGATGGCCCCGATAACAGGGCCACGTATGCCCCCAGCCTCAGCAAACATGGCTTCCGTCCCACAGTCTCTTGCGTCTCGGTCCTGTGGACTCCGAGGTTTCCTCCACCCCTACTTCTGCCTCCCTCTTGCAGGTGAGCTTCCTGGAAAAAAAGGTGACAGAACTGGAGAATGACAGCCTGACCAACGGCGACCTGAAGAGCAAGCTGAAGCAGGAGAACACACAGCTTGTGCACAGGTCAGGGGCTGGGGTGCTGCCGCTGAGGCCCCGGCTGCGACTCAGAATGGACTTGGGGAGGGGCCCTGAGAAAAGCTGGAGGAGGTGACCTGCACATCTTGTCCTTCCTTGCTGAGAGGCTATGATGCATGAGCTTCTTGCTTCATGACCCTGCCCATGTGTGATACACAGGAGGACTGGTCTATGGGGACTCAGAAACAGGTCGGAGCTTGACCTTGACCCCCAGGTCTGCAGCCCCAGGGTGGGTCTAAGGCAGGAGTTGGGATCCACTCCCCTATTTCTCTGTCCTACAATGGTGAGAGTCTGACCTCACACTCCTCTCTTCTGGGGACAAGCTCTGCAGAGGGAGAGGCTAGTGTGAGTCAGGAGCTCACACTTGCTGCTATTGGAAGGGTCCAGGCATCGTCGCCCCTCCTCCCTACGGGGGCCCCCTGACCCCGACTGCAGTGAGGTAGTGCATGTAGCATGTGGTTGTCCTCACAGGGTGGCATGAAACTTGGTAAACTGATCCCCGCCCAGGGTCTGGCCCTCAACCTTGTAGGATCCAAAGATGGGTCCTGGAACACCCCAGAAGGGCAGCCTCCTGGAGAGACTTCCCAGTGAAATGTGCCCAGACTGATAGGCCAGCTAGGCTGCCAGTGGTGGGATTAGAGTGTCCCCACTGGGACCTGGCCCTTTCTGGGTCTTTCGTGTTCAGGGCCACTATCCAAGGACCTGCCTGTTTTGGGACTCCAGATGCCCAGTAGCTGAATTACTGGTCGGAGGAGTAGTGGCCAGGGAGGAGGAGAGCAGAAAGAGAAGCCAAGGGCCGAGGCTGCTTCACGCAGCTGTGCTGAGGCCTGCCGTCCCTCCCCATGCCTGGCTGGGAATGCCACTTTCTCCATGCAGCCCTGCTCCCCTCTGGACTGACCGCCAGGTCCCCCCCTCACCCCCACAGTGGCACGTATGGCTCTTCCACCCCTCCTTATGTCCTGTGGCGTCCGCATTCATCTGTGGGTGATGAATGCCACAGGGTGCCACAGGTCTGGCAAACGCACCGCCACTTCCAGGGCTGTGACTGAGCCAGGGTCTCAGGGCCGGGGCCTCCTGTAGCCACCAGGGTCACGGTTGGGGGCAGGGTGGGAAGACCCCATGAGAGCTGGCCCTGGACTGGGGTGCACACCCCTCTCCTCAGGGTGCACGAGCTGGAGGAGATGGTGAAGGACCAGGAGACTATGGCCGAGCAGGCCCTGGAGGAGGAGGCGCGGCGACACCGCGAGGCCTACAGCAAGCTGGAGAGAGAGAAGAGCACGGAGATCGAGCTGCTCAACACCAGGTGGGCCCCCGCCTGGGACGGGGCCTCCTCGGGCGGGCGTGCCCTCCGCTGTCCCCGGGGCACGGATTAGAAACCCGAGCCTGAAGAGAAGCCCCCTGTTGTGCCGCCTGTTGTAACAGTTCTTGTGATACCAGACACCTGGACACGCTTGCTGGGAAGTGTGTAAAAGCACCTTCACGGTTAGCGGCACGTACACTAGGCACAACCGGAAACAACTCCCATGTCTGCAGACAAGTGAATAGGTTGAAAAAACGGTGGTCTTGCCCCTCTTCCTGGGCTGGGTCTGATGTGCGGGCTCGGAGCTCCCCCTGCTGTCAGATTCTCCCTGACCTTGAACAACACCTGGGTGCCCTGGCCCTGGGCCCCAGGGGCCGAGGCAAATGGAAAAGCAGGGCCCAGTTTCCTTTGGGCTTCTGGGCTGCAGGTGTAGCTGAGGAGGCAGGGAGAGGCGTATTGGCCTGGGAAAATGGGTCAGTCCCCCTTTAGCTCCATGACCTTGGACACACTATGTTATTTTCTGGGCCTCCGTTTCCTCATCTGTCCACCCTCCCTCCTTCCCTCCCTGCCCCACAGAGTGACCATGAAGGCAGGTGGGTTGCTGCACATCATTGTGGTGTCCCAGGGCTGTCTTCCCCCCACCATGACCCAGGCCAGGGAGGCCACCTGGGTCCCTGGCAGAAAGGACAGTTGCCACCGTGTTCCTCAGGAGCCCTGGGGAGCCCAGAGAGCAGCAGGGCCATCACTCCAGGAAGGAAGCGACAAGCGCAAAGGAGAGGGAATGTTCTGTGGGAATTGGTGGCAGAAAGGACCCCGCACTGTTCCGGTGCCACTGACAGCCCAGCTCCCCTGTCCTCTTCTCAGGTCATTTCAAACGACCTAGGTGCCCGGGCTATGTCTCCTCCTGGGATCCTGCTAGTGCACCCTCTGTGAACACTCCACAGAGGCTGACCACCACCAGAACCGGTGCCTGTAGAGGTCACAGGCAGCCACGGGGGGGGGCTGAGCGAAGAGCCTGGGGGAGACAGAGCGGGGGTAAGCAAACACTGTCGTTGCTTTCTAAGTGTAAGTTCCAGCGGAGGACCCAGCCACCGCCAGCCACCTTCTTTTTGTTTAGCATAAAAACACCCTCCAGGGGCGCCTGGGTGGCTCAGTCGGTTAAGCGTCTGGCTTCGGCTCAGGTCATGATCTCACGGTTCATGGGTTCGAGCCCCGCATCGGGCTCTGTGCTGACAGCTAGCTCAGAGCCTAGAGCCTGCTTCGGATTCTGTGTCTCCCTCTCTCTCTGACCCTCCCCTGCTTGCACTGTCTCTCTCTGTCTTTCAAAAATAAATATAAAACATTAAGAAAAAAAAAAAAAACATCCTCCGTGTTGTTTCAGGCTCTAAGGCTGCATGCAAAAGGAATCTATGTTCTTGTTCACTCTTTCTCCCTCATCTCCTCTCTCTACTCTCTCCCTCTCCTCCCCCCCCCCCCCCCCCCCCCCCCCCCCCCCCCCCCCCCCCCCCCCCCCCCCCCCCCCCTCCCTCTCTCCCTCCCTCCCTCCCTCTCTCCCTCCCTCTCTCCCTCTCTCTCTCTCTCTCTCTCTCTCTCTCTGTTGCTTTCTGGAATCTTCCCTCCTCCAGGTAGTACAGAATCGCTGCAAATTGTCCATCCGTTGTAAGATACCTCCATTTCTGACATGCTTGTCTTTGTCCCTTCCCCAGAGTGCAGCAGTTAGAGGAGGAAAACACTGAGCTCAGGACAACAGTGACCCGGCTCAAGTCACAGACCGAGAAGCTCGATGAGGTGAGCAGCTGGTCTAGGCACCATTGAAGGGCTTTATAGGCCTGTGTTTCTAGAATCCTAAGGGACCCAGCTGTTTCTTTAAGCCGTGACTCAGGGGGCTGTGGCTGGCCCAGAGCCCCTCCCCTGAGTCCTGGGGGCAGAGCTAGCCTCTCTGGGCACTGCCCTCCCTGACCCGGTCCTTCCCCCACCCCACCCCACCCCCCCCTTCCCCACCCATCCAGGAGCGGCAGCGCATGTGTGACCGGCTGGAGGACACCAGCCTGCGGCTCAAAGACGAGACGGACCTGTACAAGCGCGTGATGGACAAGCTGCGGCAGAACCGCCTCGAGTTCCAGAAGGAACGGGAGGCCACGCAGGAGGTGGGTCCCAGGCCAGGGTGCGGGCTGGGCGCAGGGGCTCCCTCCCGCGGCCGCGCTCCTGCCAACCAGCCCCTCCCCTATGCAGCTCATCGAGGACTTGCGGAAGGAGCTGGAGCACCTGCAGATGTACAAGCTGGACTGCGAGCGGCCAGGCCGGGGGCGCAGCTCATCGTCTGGCCTGGGCGAGTTCAACGCCAGGGCCCGCGAGGTGGAGCTGGAGCACGAGATCAAGCGGCTCAAGCAGGTGGGCCCTGCGGGATGGGTCTCCTGCGAGGTCCCCGAGCTGCTGCGGCACCTTCCCGTACCCCTTCCCACACCCCTTCCTGTCTGCACCTCTCAACATCCCTGCCCGTGGGGCTCCTCGCCTCCTCCCACTCCCCGTCCCCCCATAGCTCAGACCAGGCGGCTCACCTCTAGGCTGTATCTGATGCCGATCCCGGTGTCTCTCCTTGGAGACCCCGAGAGCCTGCCTTGCTGTCCTTGCCCGTGGGGTGGAGGATGGGACTCTCCCCAGCTGCGGGTTAGGGTCTCTCAGATGGTTCCCCGGGAGCACACCCATGATGGGGACTTGGGGGAAGCGAGATCAGGAAAGGCGGAGACCAAGCGAGGGCGTGATGGTGAGTGAAGCCCGACACTGGGGGTGGGAAACCGCTTTAGAAATTCTACTCCTGAGCCGGCTTCACTGGCACCCAGAGCGATCTGAAAACCCCAGTCCTTCCTCATGCATAAGGGGGCACCTGAGTCCCAGGTGTGCAGTTAGTTAGGAGACTTGGGGCAAAGGCTGGCACGGGGCAGGGGTGGGGGTGGGTAACTTGGGCAGGGCCCCATGGAGCCACCTGTACTCAGGAGCGGAGCTGCCCCTGGGAGGAGTTCCCACAGAGTGGGATTCCTGAGCCTCGTTCCAGAAGAAGCCTAGGCACAGCCTGGCAGCCGGGATACCCCAGAGCGCAGGAGCTCCGCTTTGGACTCACCCGCCCCAGGGAGGAAGGCGTGGCCAGGAGCCCTGCCCTTGTCTGGAAACTTAGTTCCTCCAAGCGGGCCTGTAACTCTTTCTCAGGACCCTATGACCTCCCGGAACCCCAGGCCTTCCCCCTGAGCCTGGCAGAGGCCACATCACCTATGGGTGTCTTTGGGCTGGCCATGACACCCACCTGAGCGGGGGAAGGTCCTGATGGCAGTCAGGAGACCGTGAATGCAGAGAAGTGGGTTCTGGGAGCTGACGTTGCCTTTGTCCGACCCCCACAGGAGAATCATAAACTACGGGATCAGAACGATGACTTGAATGGACAGATCTTGAGCCTCAGCCTCTACGAAGCAAAGAACCTCTTTGCCACGCAGACCAAAGCCCAGTCTCTGGCCGCAGAAATAGACACGGCCTCTCGAGATGAGGTAATGTGCCCACTCTTCCTTGCTTGGGAGCCTGGGCTGCTGCTCTGCAAGTCCTGCCCCACGCCCGTGTCTGTGAGGCTAAGTCCCAGGCCCATGGGAGTCCCTGTCTGCAGCCCCCTGAGTGACAGTGCAGAGCTGTGAGGGAGTTGGGGCAGGTCTGACTTCCTGCCTGTGCTGGGGGAGACGTGGCTCTGGAAACAGAGAGGAGTTCGAGTTTCTGCCAGAAACGCGCCCAAATGGCCGGCTGACCAACATGTCTCCGTCCACATGTAGTGCAGGAGCAGTTCACACCCCTCTGCCTCAGGCCAGGAGGGGAAGGACACTAGCGGTCCTGGAGCACCTGACTAGTGTGTTGTAATCTTCTCATGACTCAGAGTGTCCTGGACATCTCCATGGTACAATTTGGGAGGCCAGGACACAAGATCGCCCAGCTTGTAGAGGGAGAAGGACCCAGGTCTCCAGGACCAAAGTCTGTTCTTTCTGCCCCACCACCCCACACTGGGGTGTGCTTATAAAAGATCAGGCCTCCAAAATACCCTGGTTACATCTGAACGTGAATCATAAGACAGTCGCTGCACCCCTTATCCTGTGCTTGGGAGGGCTAAGAGCTGACCCCTAGCCTCCGGGGACTCCAGCCGAGCTGGGTACCAGCCTCCAGTCTAGGGGCAGAGGCAGCATTTCAGTGACCTCCTAAAGGACACTCTGGGAATGGACCTGCACGGGGCCAGTGGCAGGGCCGGGGTGGTGAAGGGGCCGACTCAGGGAGAGGAAGCAGCTAGAAGCCTTATGAGTCTTAGGGCCCTGGGACTCTGGCTGTCACTGTTGATCCTAAATGCCTCTGGCCAGTGTTTTCAGCTGATCTGAACCCCTGGGGGCCGAGCCTCGGTGCTGGCATATCTCACACTCTGCACTGTGAGCTGTTGCTGCGCCCACTGGTTCTGGCACCCAAGTGCTGAGGTGGTCGTTTGGGGGCCTGCCTTGCCCAGGCATCACGAGCCCCTCTGTCTTGGGCCCTGGCTCACCGCAGGCCAGGGCCCCCCGGGCTCCATCTACGCTCCAACCCAGGCCTGGCCTCCAACCTGCCTCTCCCGTCCCTTGCAGCTCATGGAAGCCCTAAAGGAACAGGAGGAGATCAACTTCCGGCTGCGGCAGTACATGGACAAGATCATCCTTGCCATCCTGGACCACAACCCCTCCATCCTCGAGATCAAACACTGAGATAGGGGCTGGCTGCAGAGCGGCCTCGGGACCCTCAGAGCCCTAGCCCCAGGGACCCAGGCACAGAGCCCACCAGAGGATGCGGTCCAAGCTGAGCCGCACGCCCACACATGCACACCCATGCACACACTGTAAACGTGTCTCTGGTCACCATGTCCTGTGTACCGATGTGTATGTGGGGAAGCCACGCACATAGCAAGGGGTGAGCGTGGGGCTGCCAGTGACATCTGTGCAGTCCCTGCCCATGCACCTTGCGGTCCCTTTGCTGGGGATGGGGGTAAGGGGAGGGATGGTCCTGGAGGATGGGAGGGGCAAGGTCTGCTATCAGGAGTTACTGTAATAACAAGAACTGGAAGACAGTGTGTCCGGTACTGGATGAAACTGATTCTACCTCTGGGGATAAGGATTTAAAGATGCTTTAGTGAGAGAGGTTCTTTCACTCCACCTCTGTTCCCTCTGGGAGCGGGAGCAGAATTGTGATCTTTCCCAGGAGTTCCAATGCCTCACAGCCACATCCTCACCCAGCCTCTTTGGGCACCTTCCAGGCCTAGGTGCTCAGGCTCAGAGTGGAGGAGGGGGCCCCTGTGACGCCCGTGCATGGCGTGTCCCAAGGACTCAGGCTAGCCAAGGAGCCAGCATGGGGCGGCCTTATTCGAAGAGTTCTTGGTATTTGGGGAGTTCTCTGTACACTTCTCCTCCCTTGCCGGCCTCTTTCTTTCTGGCTTTTTTTTTCATTTGCTTGTTTATTTTAGAGACAGTGAGAGGGGCGGGGAGCAGCGAGGGTGGGGAGAGAGAGAATGAATCTTGAGCAGGCTCCACACTCAGCACGGAGCCCAACGCAGGGCTCGGTCCCGCAACCCTGGGATCATGACCCGAGCCAAAATCAAGAATGGGATGCTCCACTGACTGAGCCACCCAGGCGCCCCCTTCCTATTTTTAAGACCGTGAAAAAGCAGCAGTATTTAATTTGAGTATAAAATGAAGGGATTAAAAGGAAAGAGATTAAAAGGGGGTGGGACCCCGGGGTGTCTAAGGCACGTGCTGGCATTGGGCGACCAGAGGCCTGATTTCCAGGGAGGGAGGAGGAGCACACTCACCTCCCTGGCCCTGTCCTCCCCTTCGTCTGCATTTTACAAGAAGCGTGGATGGGCTGTCTGCGGGCCGGGAATGGGCCTTGCTTACCTGCTCCTGTCCCCGCACAAGCCGGTGACGGCAGGCCTCAGGTTTGGAGTTTCGGGTTCTGAGCTCTGGGCTTTGCTCAGCTGGTTAGCGAGGCCCCCGTGTCCCTGACTTCTAGAACCTCTCGAATTCAGTGCTCAGCCAGGAGAGGCGTGCTGGTGAGAGACACGGGTGGGAAGCTGAAGGGACACCTTAGTGACACACGGTGGAAATTCCCACTCTGGATTTTTAATGGGATCTGTTGTTCGAGGTGGCTGGGCTTAGATACGGTACTTGGCGTTTTCCAGTTTTTGTCAGTTTTGTATGGCTTGTGATTCCTTTGCTTAATCCACCCACGTATAGCCACGTATGCGCTCGTTTTTTTCCCCCTGAAGTTTATTTTCTTCAATTCTGTTGTAAGAAGGAAAGTTCGGGCAAGTTGGGGAGGAGCAAGAAAGGGTGTATGCAGAGTAGAGGGGGCAGTAGAGGGGGAAGAGGGGACTGGGGACTTGGGTGTGTGTGTTCCCGGTTCAGGAAGGCAGGGCCCTGGCCGAGACTCAACTTCATTCCATTCCAGTCAACTTTTGCTTTTGTTGGATTTTGTGATTTCTTTTTAAGCATACTATGCGGGGTTTGTTTTATGCCACGGATCCCGGGGCTGCGCTGGTCTGCTCCAGGACTTTGGGGTCCCCCACCGCAGGCAGCTCGGGCAGGAGGTCTCTCAGCCCCCTGGGGTGCTGGTGTCCTCGGGCTCCTCTGGGGTCTGAGAAGCAGCCGCAGTGGAAGGGTCATGAGGATTTACTAATGGGCGGAAATGGCCCCGAATTAAAGAAAGGGAAAAAGACATATCAAGACTTGGCTTTGGTCTGGATCTGACACTGGCAGGAGCCCTACAGCGGCCAGCCAGACCTAGGTCCTGGTCCGGGGGAGAACTCACTCCAGGGATGAGCATTTTATATGTAAAACTTTATATGCTCTTTTGCCGCATCGATCTGGAATTCCAGAGGCGGCCCCAGTGGACTGGGTTACAGAGTCACTATGTGGGAAGGAATTTCTGCCTTAGTGTAAAGGGGCGGAAAAAGCGGTCAGCCAGCAACGTTCTGCCCCCTCCTCCCTGAAGGGGGCGCCACAGGAATGGCCTCCCTGAGGACGCCGGCGTCGGAAAGGCCCCAAGGGACCTGGTGCTGTGCGCGGGGTCTCCGAAAAGAGGGTGGACTTTAAAATGAGACTACACTCCAGGCAACCCCGGTCTCCAGCTAAATCCAGCCCTCTTTAGCCAGAGTACGTCTCATCCAACCTAGACTATCTCATTGGCTCTTAAAGATCATGTACATTTTTCATTGCTCCTCCCCGCTTGAAAGCTAGCCTGAGGGGGGCGCACGCCCCAAGGGACCCAGCCCCATGGCGCCTGCAGGGTCTCCAGAGCGGCACTAACTCTGGTGCCCCTTGCAGCGGTTCCCCCACTCTGTGTGTGGTCCGGCTGAGCGTTACCGCTCTTCTCTCTCGGTACCCACAGCGCACATGGTGCCCCGCCCAGTGTGCGTTTCAGGCAAACAAAACGTAACTCGTAGAAGTATGTTCCCTGCAATGCTTAGAACATACTGAAACTGGAGAGAGTTTTAAAAAAAGTTCTGGTAACTGGGTGGAACCCGCAGAGGTTCTGAGTTCATTCGCTGGCGCGTGGCCGAGGCATGGACCGCCTCCCCAGGTGACTGTAATTGACTGGGTGCCCTATGTGGGTTTTGTTTTCTGTTTGTGCTGCGCCTGACGACCTTACCAAGTAGGGATCAGTAGCAATCTGATTGAGAGGTGTTTCAGGGGCGTAGAGAAGGGTTTCTGCAACAGAGTCATGTTTTAGTCGGCACTTGGCCATCCTTATATTCGGTTAGAAGCCGAACAAAATTTGCTGAATCAGCGAGTGAGCGCTAAATACAGTATCTAACAGAAAAGGAAATACTCTCTGGCTTATCTAGGCCTTATTCCGTGGCAAAGTATAAGAAAGTTCTAGTAGAAAAAAATTGTTTTAACTTTGAATTGGCCAAGTTACACAAATTTTTTTTTATTTGAGGGAGGGAGAAAGAGAGCAGGGGAGAGGGTAGAAGGAGAGAATGAGAATTTCTTAAGCAGGCTCTCCACTCAGCACAGAGCCCGACCCGGGGCTCGATCCCATGGCTCATGACCTGAGCTGAAATCAGGAGTCTGATGTTCAACCAACTGAGCCACCCAGACACCCGTAGACACATGTTTTTTGGTTTGTTTTTTTTTTTTTTAATTTGTAGATTCCTTAAGAATTATCAGAGGGAAATTCCTGTAGAGCTCAAGAATCTCAGAAAGCACTTGGACCTGAAATAGCGGTTTTCAACTTGGGTTGTGCATTGGAGTCACCTGGGGAGATTTAAGAACCTCTGCCCCGGCTGAAGCCCTCTTGGTGTGGGTGTGGCCCGGGCGGGCAGGCAAAGGTTGAAAGAGCTCCCGTTTTGCTGATGTGTATGTAGCCCCAGGTTGAGACCCCCCGCCTGAGCAGTTTCTAGCCAGCGGCAGAAGAAACAGGTGGAATTGGTTGTTGGGTTTGTTAATCCAGGTGCTATGTTAATAGTGGGGGGTCCATGGCCTTGATGGACAGTGGGAAGTGAGCAGATCCTTTGCCCCAGGATGGGAGGCCAGGTGCCTTCAGGAACTGGTGTATCGGGCTGTTCTCACCAGCCTGGGGATTAGCAAACCTGAGTGGACAGGTCTCTGCCGGGTGCCCATGGGATCGGCGCGGGCCCATTCTGCAGGGGCGTAGGACAGGGTCAAGGGTCGGGGAGAGGATGTCCCCTGGAAAGCAGCCTCAGAAACCGCAGTCACCTATTTGCACAGCTGAGCAGGAGAGGACACTGGCTTTGTGGGGTTTGCCTCTGAGCTGTTTTCAGGCTGGGTGGATGAGGGGTGCCCCAGCTTCTCCACTGGCCTGTGTCCAAGGGACCCCAGGCACTGGTTTGCTGGCACTTCTGATCCCTGGCCCGGCCAGGTCCCGGTGGTCAAAAGGGCACAGGGCCGGCACTTTTGTTCCAACGAGGGACTTAGTGCCCGGCAGAAATCTGCGGCAGTGGGGACGGGTGGCTCAGGGCAAAACTAAACCCGCTGTGTGTGCTCTGTGGGTTTGTGTGTTTAATGCATTAGCAAATTTAGCAGGGGAAGTTTGGGAACGGTGGCCACGCCAAGAAAATGACTGCCTGGCACAACTACAGCGACTCTGAAAGGGCCGAGGAGGGTTTTAGGCCGAGGGCTTCCACGTTGGCCTCCTCCCTGGCCCTTCCTCCGTAGGGACAGGGGTGGGGGGACAGCCCCCTGTAGGACGACCCTCCAGGCTGGTGGAGACTGAGGCCCACCTGCTGAGGGGCCTTTGGCCAGAGGGACCACGCACCCCCAGGTGACTTCAGGCGAGTTCCTTCTGTTGACCTTAGGGCCCTTCAGGTCCTGCCATCCTGCCCTGAATCTGCGCGAAGGGTCAGGGAGCAAGAGAGGCTGGCACCGCGGGCGGCCCAGGCTCCATGGCGGCGCAGCTCTATGGCCCTTGTGCTGCCCGCCCAAGAACAGTAGTCGCTTTCTGGAAAGGTTGGTTTCAGAAAGCACAGCCCCTGGCAAAGTGGGATGCCGCCTGCCTTTGGTGCTCCGACCTTGTAGGCTCCTCCTCCTTTGTGACTGTAACCAGAGGGCCGTCCTCCCCCAGCCGCCTGCAGGAGGGTGGCTGAGAGTGGCGTGCCGTAAGTGCTGTTGTCCTGAGGGGTGGACAGCGCCCCCTGCCGGGCCCCTCTGCTTTGCTGTGCCGCACCGGCTGTTTTGTCTGCATGGTTTGGGGTCGCTGTCCTTGTGCCTTTCTTCTCCCCCGTCACCACTGTACAGGACTTGCCATGTCCTCACTGCCCCTTTTCTACATCCTCTTGTTTACCCTGGTCCTCCCGGAGCCCTGTAAATGTGTACATAGTGTCCCACTTGGTGTCCACGGGGCCTGCTCCCAGGCCTCCCAGCACCACCTTCCACATGGGGGACGGGGGTCGCTTGCTCAGCTGTGCAGGTTTGGTAACTTTGTACAGAACTCATTTCATTATGGTCTTAAACTCGGGGTAGGGCCACTTAGTCCCTCGTCCAGACTGCAGCTAGTTTAGAAGCCTTGCCCACCAGAAAAGGGTACTTTCGTGTAAAGCACCTTCTCCCACAAATGTCTTCCTGTATTGGTGTCAATATTTATAGAAAGCAGAGCGCACCTTTCTACCTGCGGGGCTCGGCCCAGGGCCCCTCCGCAGGGACGCCACGGGTCTGCGGCAGCACACCGGCCCCCAGTGGAAGTCCCAGCTGTGGTGGCTCCGGTGCTGGGCGCTGGGCTGGCTCCAGGACCACCGCCATCTGGTGTCTCAAACAGCTTTGGACTCACAGGCGAGCAGAAAGAAGAGGCTCCTTGCTGCCACCCGGTCTGCCATTAACTGCCGCCTCTTCCTCATCTGCCCAAGGTGCTCAGACCCGAGTGCCATTAATTCCCCAGATGGGACCGCCGTGGCGGAGCGCTCGCCCGCAGCCCGATGGCTCCCTTCGCAGCCCTTCCTGCTTTCTTGGCTGGGCCTCCGGGGCCGGATGGAGTCAGCTGCACGTGTGGCCCCGTTCCCAAGGGTCTGTTCCATGGCTCTGACTCTGGAATTGCACTGGAGTCCCGCCCCAGGAGCCTCCATCCAGAAGCAGGTTTATCTTCGGGGCTGGGGTGAGACCACCTCCAGGCCCTGAGGCCAGGGGGAGGGGCAAGGCCCCAGGCTGCGTCCCTGGGCCCCAGGGTCCCCACCTCCCACCTGCTAGCCACAACGGAGCAGGCTGTCCGAGGCAGTCTCCTTCAGGAACTCTAATGTACAGACCAAGGTGTAAATAAACAGTTTGCTTTTCTTGCCTGACTTGATGGTGAGTTTCAGTGGTTGGGGGAGGGAGGGTGGAAGACATGAGCTCTGCTTCTGCGGCTCCTGGGGACAGACTGTGTCCTTTAGGAAGAGCAGACCCCGCCCAGCATACCAGGGAGGGTGCCGGTGCTGTCCTCCAAAGACAGAGCAGAGACCCTCGTTTGGGCCTGCTGTCCCCAGGAGACAGTGGCTCCCAGAAGCCCCTGTAACACCACCATCCCAGCCGCGGGGCTGTGATGTTCAAAAACCCTGGTCTTCGCTGTAGCCATGTTCCCTTTCCCAGCCAGGGCCTCCTAGGGGTCTCCGCTTGCTCTGGCCACTCTAATGGGGTCCCAGGCCATCTTCCTCCCCGTCCGCCACTGTGATACCCCTGGGTCACAGGCCCAAGTTGTCCCCTCGAGTGTGGTTTCAGACCAACACGCCAGCACCAGCGTTGCCAAGCCCTAGAGCATTGAGGTGGCTCCAGCTTGAGTGGCCCAAGCCCCCAGATGTCTGCCCCTTCCTCTTATTATGAGACTGCAGGTGTTGAAGGAATTCCCAAGTCGCCCAGGCCCAGCACCTAGAGACGAGTCAGCAGTCCCTGTTGGCCCAGACCCTCAGGATGGGCAGGACCAGTTCCCTCCACCCTCCACCACCAACACCAGCCCTTGTAATGTGGGTCTGCCTGCAGGGGGTGCCCCCCTCCGTGGATTCTCCTGGCGGCCTGGGCTCAAGGGAAGTCCCCTCCCAACACTGGGCATCTGTTATCCTGGTCTCTCTTCCCTCCGTCCTCCTAACATGCCTTTTTCAAACTTACCTCCTTGGGGCACCTGGGTGGCTCAGTCGGTTAAGCCTCCGGCTTTGGCTCAGGTCAGATCTCACGTTTGTGGGTTCGAGCCCCGCATCAGGCTCTGTGCTGACAGCTACCTCAGAGCCTGGAGCCTGCTTCCACTTCTGTGTCTCCTTCTCTCTCTGCCCCTCCCCCTCTCATGCTCTGTCTCTCTGTATCAAAAATAAAAAAAAAAAATAAACACAAAAAGCAAAGAACTTCCCTCCTTGAGTTGCCATATTCTGCAAATAAAAATACAGGATGCCCCACTAAATTTGAATTTCAGATAATTTTTCAGTTTAAATATGTTCCGTGCAATACTTAAAAATTATTAATTGCATATCTGAAGTTTGAGACCGATTCTGCCTCTCCCACCCAGCTCTCCAGAAGCAGCTGCCGGCCTTTCCAGAAGCTGTTAGCCCCCTTGTGCCTGTGTCTGCACACGGCCATCTTCCCTGTGTGTATCTCTGTCCAGATTTCACTGTTACAAGGACACTGGCCATTGGGCTAGGATCCACCCTATCCCAGGATGACCTCACTTTAACTTGCTTATATTTGCAAACACCCTTTTTCCAAATAAGGCCACATTCACAAATACCAGGGCTTAGGAATTCAGCATTTCAGGGGGACACAATTCAACTCAGTTTGCTATTCTGGAGAGAGGTGAGAGCAAGCACTGCTGTGTGGACAGGCCATGCCCTCTGCCCAGGGGCGTTCTCTGCTCACCTGTCCCCTGAGAACCACTCCTGACCCTCGTGGCTATTTCAGAGCTATTTCAGACACCAACCCTGCGCCCCCCAGAGGCCACCATTCCTGCAAAGGTTTCATTGTCCAATCCCAAACTCACTTGGCCCTTAAATGGAGAATCTTTTAGAGTGGTCTGGGCCCAGGCCAAAGCCTCCTGAATAGGTAAAAAAGATCTGGATCTGAAATCCCCCAACCAATCAACCTGAGCACCACTGTATGTGCCACACTCTGTGTTGGGCACAGGAGGTTAGCACAGAAAAAATAGTATAGGCTTCTGTCCTCCTGGGGGGAGTGGAGCCAGGGAAAGGGCCAGGGGCCCGCAGGAGCCGGGGACAAGGGGATTGGGATCAGTTGGGGATCAGGGGCAGCTTCTCTGAGGAAGGAGCATGTCAGAGGAGCTGTGAAGGATTGTAGGATCTGAAACTACACAGAGGTGAGGCCGGTAGGATCCGGAACCACGTAGAGGGGAGGCCGGTAGAAAGCACAGCCGGTTCAGGCACTCTGGTTGGGAGATGGGACAGGTGAGTCAGTTCAGAGCCTGGTGGGCCCCGCGTGGATCTCGTTCATCCATTAAGCCATTGTTTCATCAGTGCCTAATAGATGCTCGCTGTGGAGGCAGGTGCGGGACTTTGACATGGAGCAAAACAGATCTGCTCCTCCCCCTCATGGCACAGGGCACCTCTAGAATGTTAACATGGGAGGTTCGCAACCCTGGCTGCGTATTGAATCGCCCGAGGGAGTTTAAACCACCCCCCCACCCCACCCTCCCCCGCATCCAGGCCCCAGCCCAACGGTTTGGATTCACGTGGTAAGCTGTGGGCCGGACACCAGGGTTTTCGCAAAGCGCCCCAGGTGATCCCAGCGTGTAGGCAGGTGTGAGGGTCACCGGTATGTAGTCCCCACCCCCAGAGATCGTTGGGAGGGAACGAACGAACGGCAGGCATAAAGGCCTTCAGAGGTCGAGCGGGGAAGAGAGCAGGGCTGTGGCGAGCACAGCAGGATCCTAAGCCCAGGAATGGCCTGCTCAGAGGAGTTTCCGAGAGCGGCCGTGGTTCCAGGCGGCACCCCGGGAGAGGAAGTGAGAGACCAAGGCAGCCCGGACTTAGGTAAGACTTGGGTTGTTGTGCGTTTACTGAGTAAGAGGAGTTGGAATTGCCAAGTGTCAGTGGTGGTTTGGGCAAGGGAGCCAGGCTTGTCACAGCCTTGCTGGGAAGGTCCCTAGAACATGACAGCTACGTGCAAAGGTGGGCAAAGCTCACTTTCTGCCCCCCACGCCGAACTCCGCCCTGGGCAGCAGGTGCAGCCTCAGCCACTACAAACGGCCCAGAGACCTGTGGCCGGCAGGGGGCGCTCGCCGCGAGACGGGACGGGTTCTCTGAAGCTGCCCTCTGATTTTCCAGCCCGGCGGACCCGGATTTGGCATCCTTCCCCTCCCCCAACCTCGCGCCTAATGCAGTGCGTGGTTCGCGGGAGGGAACACGAGGTAGTTGCTGTTAGTTTGCATTTACTTAGAGCTCACTGTGTGCCAGGCAGTGTTTGAAGTGCTTGGTGTGCACTGGGCCATTTAACCCTCACGATGACGTGGGGAATGGGAGATGGGGGGGCAGCATTATCCCCATTTCACAGATGAGGAAACTGAGCGACCTAACTAGCCATGAGTCAGCCAGGGTTCACACCCACGCAGCTGGTAAGGGGAAGAGTCATCCCAGAGCCTGACCTGACTGCCTAGCCGGAGGAGAGGGCTGCTCAGAGCAGAGAGCCTGGACCAGCTCTCCACCAGCAGAGGGGCTGTGGAGAGCACTGTGGGTACAAGCCTGTGGCTGGGACACTGAAGGATGGTGGTTTCACTGTGGCTCAGCTTGGCTGGCCGGCTGAGGGGTTGCTACTGCTGCAAGCGCCCTGGGGGAATGGTTGTGGCCTCTAGGCCCCAGGAAGTCCAGAGCCAGCCTCCAGCCAGTCCTTCCGGGACCAAGCCAAGTGGTTGGGTTGGGGTGGCAGGAAGTTCCCCTGACTCTCCTGCCACCCCTAGTTGGGCCCTGGCTTTCCCTCCAAGCTCTGATACTGGGTTCTGATTTGCATAACATTGGTGTGGACTCTGGGCTTTAAAAAAGAAATGGTGGAGGGGCACCTGGGCAGCTCAGTCAGTTAAGTATCCTATTCTTGGTTTTGGCTCCCGTCATGATCTCAAGATTTGTGAGTTCAAGGCCCACATCAGGCTCCACATTGCCAGTGCCGAGCCTGCTTGGGATCCTCTCTCCCTCTCTTCCTACCCCTCTCCCGCCGTGCTCTCTCTCAAAATAAATAAAATTTAAAACAAAAATAATTAAAAAAAAATTTTAAGTGGTGGAGCTCCTGAAAAGCCCAAACACAGAGCACTGAAGTGCTGAAATGAGCCCACCTTCTGTAGCCCAGGGCAGCCTCTGAGACCCTCATACCTCTGCATTCTCTCCCAACTGGCCCCCTCGGACCCCGCTCGGCTTTTCCCAGTTTATCTAAGCCAGCAGTCCATCCCTAGACTGGCATCTGGCAGTATCTGGGCAAGACCTCGGTACTTTGGCCTGCGGTCATGGGTGGGAGTATGGGGTCGGCGGGGAGGATGTTATGAAATAAACTTCGGAGGCACTCAGGGCTGGAAGGAGATTGGGCCCCACCTGTCCCACTAGGGCGCCGTCAAGAGGAGTCTGATTTTTGAGGTTGGGGTGGAGACAAAGGACACCCATCTTCTCTGATTCCTCTACAGGATCCAGCCCCAGGGCTAAGCACCATCGGTGCTTGCTCTCAGTCACAGTTAGTGGAGAGGCATGGTACCCACCATTGATTTATTCCCTCCCTGTGTGCAGACCTCTCCCCTACCTCTCCCCTCCCCTATTTACTTCCCCACCCCCCCCCTTTGGGCAGGCCACGTGACTACTTTGATCAATACATGGAAAGGTGCATCATTTGTAGCAGAAGTGATCATTCTGGGACTTCTCGGCTCTGGCTTCAGGGGCTGCAAGAAAATTTCTGTCTCCTTCCTCTGGACATGCACCCTCTTGGAGGCCAGCTGCTGTGCTGTGAGGAACCCCAAGCAGCCACGCAGTAAACTGAGGTCCTAGCCCAACAGCCCCAGCTCCCTACCAGCCATGTGAGCGAGGTCATGGTGGGCCTTCCAGCCAGCCCAACACCCTGGCCAACAACAGACAGAGCAGAATTGCCTGCTCTCTATCAGGCCTCCCCTCACAAAATCCATCCTTCGAAAAGGAATCCCCCTAAGCATCTTGGGGAATAATTTGATGTGTCAGTCCTCTGACCTCACCCAGGTTGATCTCTTCCTGTGCAGGCAACGCCGTGGAGAATCCTGAGTGTCTGTGACGGCAGGATCACGTTCGGGGAAAGACGGGCTCCCAAGGGCTGTAGCTGCGTATCGGTGGTGCTCCCTAAGGCTCCTGCCTCGTTTTGGGGCCTCTGGGGGGGCCTGATTGTATTCAGCTCACGATCCACACCGGCGAGCCCTCCTTACTCCTTTAAAGTCCAAGCCACCTTGAAACATCTTGTTCAGAGTGAACGCTCCCCCAGCAAGTGGAGGAGTCAGGGAAAGTTACCTGAATGAACCACCAAGGGGTAGAGAGAGAAAGAAGACCAAACCCCATTAACCCTGGGTATGCAAAGCAGTCTTAATTTAAATGCCTACAGGTGTGGCCTTCTCTCTAAAAAGGTTTCAAGTTGTACTGACTTTTTCTATTAACAGCAGCCTTAATTTAGAGCTTGCCGGCTGGCAAAGGGACCATGAAACCTGACCAAAGGGAGAAGTGTCAGGTTGCTACTGTGCCCAAGGAAAAAAGGTCAAGTAGCATTTCAGCCCCCTGCTAACTTTAGCAGTGAATAATGAAGAAGGTGTTCAAATTTTAATTAACACAGGGCTGTGGCTAATAGCTAACTCTATTTTGTAGATGGGGAAAATGAGATTAAATGACCACTTGAGAGGACACTGGGCATGACCCCTCCCACACTCACCCAGCATCACAGAAGTTTTATTTCTTTTCCTATTTTGAGAGACAGAGCGGGGAAGGGGGAGAGAAAGAGGGAGACACAGAATCGAAAGCAGTCTCTATGCTCTGAGCTCTGTGCTCTGAGCTGTCAGCACAGAGCCTGGTGCGGGGCTCAAACCCATAAACTGTGACATCACGACCTGAGCCAAAGTCAGACGATCAACCCACTAAGCTACCCAGGGGCCCCCTTCCTCACGGAAGTTTTAACTCCTCCGTGCAAATAACCACCAGCCCACAAACCAAGCGCCAAAGAGTGTGTTAGTTACATGTGACCTGCCGTATCAGTGAACTACTATTGCTATGTAACAAACAGCCCTAAAACGTAGCCGCTTGCAGCAAGAACCATTCATTAGTTTCACCATTTTGTGGCTAGGGTGGTAGCTCCTCTGCTGGGTGGGCCCAAGGTCAGTCACGGAGCTGCCTCCAGCCGAAGGTCCAAGATGGTCACACTGATGTGTCAGCAGGTGGTCCTGGCTTTCAGCTGGGAGACTCTTCTGGCCTCTCACCCTCCGGTAGCCTGACTGCCTTCCTTACACGGGGGTCTCGGGACTGGGTGCTAAGATCTCTCGCAGGCAGAAGCCGCAAGGTCTCTCGAGACCCAAGCTTGGGATTTTACACCTCACATTTGCCACAGTCTACTGGTCAAGGCAAGCCAGATGGCCAGCGCATATCCAAAGAGGAGGGCGTGGACTCTGCCTCTGGATGGGGAAAGCCACAAAGAATGTGACGCCAGGTGTGTCTACTTAAAATTATAACCAGGGGCGCCTGGGTAGCTCAGTTGGCTAAGCGTCCAACTCTTGGTTTCAGCTCAGGTCATGATCTTCGTTTCAGAAGTCTGAGCCCCACATCTAGCTCTGTGCAGTGCGGAGACTGCTTGGCACTCTGTCTCCTTCTCACTCTGCCCCTCCCCCACTCACCCTGTCTCTCTCAAAATAAACTTAAAAAAAAAAATAGGGGCACCTGGGTGGCTCAGTTAAAATGTCCAACTCTGGCGCAGGTCATGGTCTCGTGGTTCAGGAGTTCAAGCCCCGCATCAGGCTCTGGGCTGACAGCTCAGAGCCTGGAGCCTGCTTCAGATTCTGTGTCTCCCTCTCTCTCTCTGCCCCTCTCCCACTCATGCCTCTGTCTCTCTCCATCTCTCAAAAATAAATAAACATTTAAAAAATTTACCAAAAAAAGTGGTATGCATGTTTAGAAAACAGAAGTTAGATCACATACTTACGGCCACTCCCTCCCGGAAGGTGACAACCTGGCTCCCGGGCCTGCCAGCTAAGAAGCGGACCTGGACAGACCCACCGTGACCCCACCAAGAAGTAACCCAGGGCAGCCTAGGGTTGGCTCTGGCTCATAGCAGAGGGTCAGAGAGTGATGAATTTTTTTCTTTAATATTTATTTTTGAGAGCACAAGCAGCAGAGGGGCAGAGAGTGAGGGAGACACAGAATCCGAAGCAGGCTCCAGGCTCTCAGCACAGAGCCTGACACGAGGCTCAAACCCATAAACTGCGAAAAAACCAGAATAAAAAATTGGCAAAGGATTTGAATAGACAATTTTAGAGAGGATCTATAAATGGATGAAAATATGCTCAACGTCACAATCAGGAAAATGTGAACCCTACCACAATGAGAGTCTACCTCATCCCCATTGGAATGATTGCTATATATTAAAAAAATACATATTGGCAGAGATGTGAAGGAATTTGAACCGTTGTGCACTGTTAGTGGGAATGTAACATGGTGTAGCCACTACGGCAAAAAGGATGGCATTTCCTGGAAAAAATTAAAAATAGAATTACCATAGGATCCAGCAATCCCTCTTCTGGGTTATACAGCCCAAAGAACGGAAGACAGGATCTCATATTTGCATACCCATGGTCACTGCAGCAAAGGGGTCTGAGTAACCTAAATGTTCAGTGAGGAATGAATGGATTTATAAAACAATGAAATATCGTTGAGCTTTTAAAAAAAAAAAAGTTCATGTGACCACACGGGTGAACCTCAGGCACATTATGCTAAGTGTAATAAGCCAGAGACAAAAAGACAACTATTATAGGTCTCCACCGATAAGGGACCCTGGGCAGTCAAACTCTGAAAGGCCAAAGTAGCATAGAGGATGTCAGGGGCTGGGAAGCTGTTGGGAAGGGGCGTCACTTATTGTGTGGTGGGTACCTGATTCAACAGAAGTGCCATTTGTTGCACAATAACGTCCATAAGGTAGACACTGCACTTTTAAATGGTCAAGATGATAAAACTGTGTGTGTGTGTTTAGCACACACAAAACTAGTTTTCCTGGGTCTCCCCAGATGTCCACAATGTATACTTTTTTAAAAGTTCTGTAAATAAGCTAGAATGACGTTGGCAGTGGTGGTGGAAGGGTGAGCAATGGTGCCACTGGTCTGATTTGTGTCCTCGGCGCCCCTGGCGCTGGCTGGAGGCAGCCAGTGGACCACGTTCTGCTTCAGGAGGGCGGCTCTTCTATGCCCCGCCCCCCACCTCTTCTGGAACGGACGCTGTCGCCACAGGCCACAGTCGGCCCGAGGGCCGTAACTGCCTTTAAAAAAATTTTTTTAAACAAGACACAAGATCTACAAAAAAGTATACAGGGTCATAATAAGCACCCATATTCCCACCATTTCAGCTTTCTGCCTCTTTCAGAGAAAAACAAAAGTTCCTTTTGTCCCCTACCTCCAGCCAGTCTCCGCCTCTCCTTTATATTTTACTTCTTTACACTTTTACCTACTTTGTATGTCTTTCCCTTTAATGATTTCTATTGTCCTATATCCTGCTTTTTAAATTCACATGTGGTTTTGCGCACTACCTATGCTGACAATCATTCCTGTGACTTTAGATCATTCCTTTTAATAGTGACCCACTGTTGTTCCCTGGCACGGACCGACCATCAGCTTCCTTCATCCAGGTCGCCTCCCAGGTTCACACCCACCAGCACTGTCGCCAAGAACATCCCTGGGGGCATCTTCTCGTGCGCCCACGTCCGTTCCTCCCGGGCAAGGCCATCTTGTCTAAACAGATATTTATCAGGAGTCTCCCGTGCCAGGGTTTGAAGGGCAAAAGCGGAGCGTGAACCAGCCGGGGAAGGTTTTCCTTACACAAACAGCCGCTCCTGCGGGTCAGCGAGGGAAGGTCCCCTCCCCTCGCCCCAGAAGCCTGGCTCTCATTCCCCCATCTGGCTCCCTGCACGTTTCTCCAAAGCCAGGACCGTCCATGCCTGCACTGCCCCTCGTCCCCCTTTGGCTACCGGTGTGTTGGGCCCGAACCCCCGTCGCTGCCCCCGAAACCCGCCGACCGAACGGAAAAGACCCGGCCAAGGTCACACGGCGGCGCGCGGATGCCGGACCCTGGCTCGCTCGCGGCCGCGATATCCGCTTCCACTCGCGTCGTAGTAAGCATCGGTCGTGCTTTTTCTCCATCGGGGCTCCCGGTCCCGCCGCCGCCACCGGTGGCTAACTCCCGGTGGGCCTCCTCCCCGGCTCTCCCGGAGGCGCTGGAGGAGGGAGGGGCCGGGCCAGCGCGCCACTAGTTCAGGTCCCGCCGCAGGCGGGACGCGGGCGCCAGGCCTGAGCCCAGAGCGGGCCCTTGCGGCTCCGGGAGCCTGGCGGAGATGGGTGTCGGCTGGCGGGTCTGGAGGGGAGGGCCGGGGCCAGGGGCGGGGCCGGGGGCGGGGCAGGAGGCGGCGCCCCGCCCTTCTCGCGCCTGCGCCGCCTACCCTCCACTGAGAGCTTCCACCGCTCGCTCGGCTGTCAGGCGCGGTGGCCAAGTGGTAAGGCGTCGGTCTCGTAAACCGAAGATCGCGGGTTCGAACCCCGTCCGTGCCTGGGGCGTGAGGTTGGGGTTTGGCGATGGGCCTTTGTAGTCCCCTTGTTCGCCGTCCCTTAGCTGCGTGGCACTTTTTTTTTTTTTACTTCTCAGAGTCCTTTCTGGCGTTCTCCAGTCCTGCCCCTCCCCCAGGTTGTACAGCGCAGGCCTGCCCAGGACACTGGGGCTCGCCTGACCGCTGGTGACGGCCGGCTTCGCTGGCGGCACGTCTCCATGCAGCCCCACTCGTCCTGCCTCCCTATGCTGGTGGGGCGAGGTCCCAGGTGGAGGGTCCATGCGAGGCACTGTCGTCGCCAGCGGGGAAGGGGGCTCTGGCATCGCTGGTTTTGCTTGTCTTAAGGGTGGAAGAACTTCTCAGAAAAGACTTTGGAATTTCTGGAGCGGGGTTTTCTGGTTTCTTTTTGTTGCCTGAAAGGTGAGGTATCCACCCGTGCTTATCGCCTGCATTCTTGTTTAGGAAGCCAACCACATCGCTCAGCTGGTGGGCGCTTAGTCCTTTCCCAGCCCTTGGGCACTGACAGTTTGAGTCTGGTGCCTGTCTGTGTGATCCATTCATTCTGGCCCCCTAGCCAGTCATGACACTCCTCAAGTCATCTCTTGCATGAATAGCCCAATTTAACATGACATGTTGTTGAGTGCTTCTAATTTCTGAATCACTCAGCCTGTCTCTTTTAATTGTGATCCTCCGCATTGAAAATACTACTCCAGAGATAGTTTCATGAATGGAGCTTCGCCTCCCTCATTCCATATCCCATACTTCTCTTAACGTGACCCCAAATCACATTACCTTTCCAGAGACCCCTATTGCACAGTTGACCATGGGGCTATGGGGAGCTTCAGGTGGGTTGAATGTCAGCAAGTCTCTGAGGGGATGTCTAGGGTTATCAGAAGCCAGGATGTAGGGCCCTGGGAGCAGGAAATATATTGATCTTTTCCCTAAGGTTCCAATAAACGGAAGAAATACGCTTGGCTTTTGAAGGGAATGCTGAGCTAGGGATTCAGTGTTATCATGAAATTGTTAGTAAATGAAAATTGGGACAGATTCTAGATATTCAGAAGTAGGAAGAGGGAAGGTCCTGAACTACTGGATATTGTCTTAAATCTTATCCCTTAAACTAGACTTCTGATGAGAAGGAACCCCACAGTTAGACGTTGGGTCTCCTGTACAGGCTGGCGCAGTGAATTTCACCCAGATAGGTGAAAGCAATGAACCAAGCCAAAATCCGTAAAAGAAGGTCAAGGTACAGAAGAGGTCAACATACAGATGTTGGAGGAAACACAGGCCCCCAGAGGTAAAGGGCCGGAGACAAGAGTCAAGTATGGATCCCGGGTTAAGGTGGGTCAGGGGAGACGGAGGTGAAGGAGGGTCAGAGCCACGTACAGGGAGGAGCACGGGAGCACAGGTCTTGCCGTTACCTTGAAGGCCCACAGGTATCTACACTCACCCCGGTGGGGCTGGGAGTAGGTCATTGGCTTAAAGGGTGAGGGCACAGGCAGACAGGGACACCTGTGTTGAGTTTATGGCCTGCCCTCTATTAAATCACTCACATACCCTGAACTTCAACTTGTTGCAAAATTCAAACATTGAAAGAGAGGTTTCCTAAATACTTTGTGGCCTGAAATTCTGCTTCTGCCTCAGAGCCCGGACCTTGGGGAGGCAAGGAGGCCCTGAGCTGTCCCGCCCATCTTTCTCATGGCTGCCAAGGTGGTGAAAAATCATAGTCCCTTTCACAGTGGGGCCTGGTCATCATGACCTCACGATGAGATCTGTATGACCCTGCCCCCCATCCAGAGGGTTACAGTCAGTCCTCCCCAATAGGCAGGAGAGCTGCAAAGCGTCCCTCTCCTGATACACTTGAGTCTGTCCGTCTCCTTCTTTAATTGTGACGTGTAGCACTGAAGATACTACCCCAGAGATAGTTTCATTGACTGCCGGTTTCCCCTCCTGGCTCAGACCTCCTGCCATGTACCCCCTGCCGAGGACTAGATCAGAAGGCTGGGCCTCTGGCACTCCAGTTTGAGATCCATGTAGGCTGACAATAATTTATGGGCAGCTAAAACCTCCAGGATATTTTAAAAAATATAAACCACTTTAGGGCAGGCCTTTTCCTTCCTGTACGTGAAATATTATTTAACTTAAAAGAAGAATTTGGCAGGTAGATCTGTTTTGCCTCGTGCTGTCAGTTTGAATCCAATATTCCAGCCTCAAGAGATGTATTTTTAAATCTTGTGCAATCAAACACGGATTCAAAAGTTCCACAAATCAGGTCAATGTCTTAATGAATTATATGAAGAATACAACTCAGGTCAGAAAGCCTCATCAGACACCCTAGAAACCTCTTTTATGTGTCCCTTTAATACAGCACCCCCACAGCCAGAAGTTACTAGACCCACCACTTTTATAGTTTACCACTTACTTGCATTAAAAAAAATTTTTTTTATTGTTTTTGAGAGTGAGAGAGAGCGAGCACGAGCTGGGGAGGTACACACACACACGCATGCGCACGCGCGCACACACACACACACACACACACACACACACACACACACAGGATCTGAAAGCGAGCTCCAGGCTCTGGCACAGAGCCCAACACAGGGCTCAAACCCATGAGCCATTGAGATCATGACCTGAGCCGAAGTTGGATGCTCAACCGACTGAGCCACCCAGGTGTCCCTTGCATTTTAAAAAATCTTTTCATGTTTATTTTGAGAGAGAGTTGCACATGTGGGGGAGGGGCAGAGACAGAGAGAGACAGAGAATTCCAAGCAGGTTCTGCACTGCTCGGAGCCCAATGTGGGGCTTGATCTCACGAACCTGTGAAATCATAACCTGAGCTGAAACCGAGAGTCAGATGTTTAACCAACTGAGCCACCCAGGCTCCCCTTTGTTCATTTCTAAAACTGATATATCTTCTAAGCTCTTTTCATTTCAATCACTAGGATTACCTTCCTTTATTTCCTTGCAATGTATCAGTGGAGGAAGCTGGCCAGCTTGACCTGTAGCATTTCCTATAGTCTGGACTCTGCTAACTGCAAAGTCTTAGTGTAGTTAAACAAGCCCTTGGTATGTCCTGCAAATGAGCAGCTACATCCGGACACTGGATCAGAGTCGGGTTCGATCTCTTTGGCACGATTCAGGTATCCTCTCCTCTCCCCTGGAAAACCTCTGATTCCCTGAGGTAAGAGGTGACTCAGCTTCTCTAAGGCCTCTCTGTGTGTCTCGAACCCAAGCTGGGAGGCCCCTCGGGGCTGAGAAGTGTCTCTCTCCTGTCTGGGTTTTCAGCACCTGGTACAGAGATAGAGCCCGGGTATAAGAGAGGTCCCTATTTGAAGGGTTGGAGAAGTCTTCCCTGAAGAGGTGAGGTCCTGGCCGGGCTCCGGTGGATGAGTAGGATTTCGCCAGAGCACCTCAAGATCCTGCGTACTTCTGTAGTCATTCGGTCATTTAAGAAAAGTTTTTATATATTTATTTTTAGAAAAGCAGAGAGTATGAGTGGGAGGAGGGGCAGAGAGAAAGGGAGAATCTCAAGCAGGCTCCACACTGTCTGCAGAGCTCGATGCGGGGCTCGAACTCACAAACCATGAGGTCATGGTCTGAGCAGAAATCAAGAATCAGACACTTAACCAACTGAGCCAGGTGCCCCTCAATCATCTTTGACACTCAAATACCGTGTCCAGGTTGAAGCTAACAAGGCAGCGAGTGGGCACTTTTCTTTCCCCCATGGCTCCTTTAACCTTGCACATGAAATAGAATTTCGAATTAAGAAACAAAACCAGAGTGAGTATTTTTTTTAATGTTTATTTTTGAGAGAGAGACAGAGGGCGAGCAGGGGAGGGGCAGAGAGAGAGAGGGAGACACAGAATCCAAAGCAGGCTCCAAGCTCTGAACTGTCAGCACAGAGCCCAGCGTGGGGCTCAAACACGTGAACCATGAGATCATGACCTGAGATAAAGTCAGACACTTTAGCGGCTGGGGAACAGGCGACTCCAGAGTGAGTACTTATTAGCAAGCACTAAAGGTCCAACCCCATTCTTGGTGACAAAAGTTACCAATTCGGAATCATGAATTGATGGGAATGAAAATGACCATCCAATCCTTTTCTTATAGTAACTGAAACAGGTAAAGAAAGGGAGGGGATTTGTTCAAGGTCATCCATAGCTTAAACCTATGGATTAAGCTCTTCCACGTAATCCGCAAGAATCTGTTTGGAAATGTCATCTTCCTTCTCACTTGACATGTATCCAGGAGATAGCCCATCTCTTTGCCAGCCTGTGAACCAAATAGACATTTTACTTGTCTAATATTCACCCTGGTCAATTGGAAAAACATAGGGACAAAAATCACAGGCTTGACCAGACTACTCAGGCTGTAGAGGGAGGGGAGGAACATAGACACACAATGCCAATGGTGTGTGGAATCCCCAGGAGACAGACTACTAGCTCCTCTGGACCAAAGGGCTCTAACGTCATCCAGGCACTTACCCTGCCCATTGAAAGCCTTTCAGAGAGCCCTGGGTGACATGGCTGGGACTCCGGGCCAGTAGGGCTCCTTGTGTGACCTAACTTCCCACGCTGTCAGCCTCACTCCTTAGGTCAAGTTCAGAGCATCACACCTCCTTCCTCTTCCCTAGCCCCCATCATGCAGGAAAACTGAACCCAGCTTGCAACACTGTCTTAGTATTGCTGATATATTATTATGCCTGCAAAGAATGGTCTCCCTCCTAGGGAATTTACCCACCTGCTTATGGGCAAGTGTGTCTTCTCAAGTGACCTAGATAGATAAAGGGGTTCTTTTTATATTGGTTGAATGAATGAAGGTCAACAGCAGTTGAAAAAAAAAAAAGTCAGCAACTTCTGTTCCTACAGTTAAGGAATAGTGAAGCTGGGAGAAACCACAGAGAAAATCCCATTCCAGTTTGGTCAGTGATGAGATAGAGACCCAGGGGCGGAGAATAACGGATTGAAGGTGGCACAGGTGTGAGGAACCGAAACAGGCCCCCAAACGTTGACAAGACCAGGGATCCCCGGTGTGGCTTTTCTGCAGTAAAGATTTTTCTGCCCAGCCTTTTTCCTGAGCCCTGGGGTTCTCCCCTCTTTCCAAGCCATCTGGGCCGGGAAACAAAACGCGTGTAGATTGCTATCTGAACAAAATGTGCGGTGTCTTGTGTCAGAACTCTTTCTGACGGATGGCGGGAGACTGAAAAGAAGCCAGTACAGTCGGGACTTTGGAGATCTGATAGGCTGTATGGTCCGGAGGGGGAGTGGAGTGGAAAGAACACAACAGCACAGAGTGACCTTGGGTAAATCATTTCATCTCTGCAAGCCCAGTTTCTGTATCTGTCCAATGGGCTTTTATTTCCCTGCCTCGCCACTTCATGGCACTTTGTGTGTTGCTAGATAGAGGTGTTCATGCATAGCAGAGAATCGGTACCGGAACACGACGTTGATATTAACCTTGAATAGTTTGGTTATTGGAGGCCAAGGTGACTGTTGGCCCTCCTGCCCTTGAGGGTGGTGTTCTCCCTCTGAGAGAAACTGGTGAAATCAGTAAGTGTTGGAGGAGTGCCTCTGTGTGGCTCAACCCTATGGGGCCCCTGGGAGAGTTTGGGGCAGCCAGGCCCATCCAATAATAGCAAAGCTAGCCAAGCGGGTTTTCCGGGCAGTGTAGGCGGGACTGAAAGGCATTCGGCAAACATTTACTGAGAGTGCATTATGTGCCGGGCCCTGGGCACTGAAATGTATGAAAGAGACAGAAATTCCTACCCCTGCAGAGCTTACATTCTGGGAGCTGGGGGCAAACATCAGTAGGGGACAGAGTATGTTCAAATGAGTAAACTTTGAGGCACATTAGAGGGGAAAAGAGCTCCAGGAAAGGAAAAAAGCTGGGTTGGGGGATAAGATGTGATGGGGAAGGGGCTGCAGTTTAAAATAGGGCAGCTGAGGATGACATAGGGAAGAATCTAGAATGGGGTGAGAGAGAGAACGAGGTCAGTGTCTCCAGCTCTATGGGATTCTGTCCCTAAGGCAGGTTGATCCCTCCCAGTCACAGATACTGATGTCAGAGTATCTGGGACATTAAGATTTTCCCTGTCACACCATGCCCTTCCCTCCCCACCCCACTCCCTCAAGGGCTCTAAGGCTGGTTCCCTAAAAGAGCCTGACTTCTAGGGGTCATCTGGGGGGAGGCAAAAAGGGCAGAAGCACTAGAGCACACTTGGAGAGGCGGGCTACATTGCAAGAAGGGCAAAGATGGCATGAATGGACCTGGATGCTGGGCTTTCCAGAGTTATTTCCCGAGAGCAGGCTGGTGGAAGGTGCACTAGACCAGGGAGGAACTCGATGGCGAGGGGCTGGTCTAAGGCCCAAATTTACTGGAGTGACCCTGGCAAGTAATTTCACCTACAAAATATGGGTAATAATAATAATACCTGTGTCCCAAGGCCAGTGTGAGAATGTATAGAAGGGCACGGGGCTCCTAGAATTTTCTGAGAGCTATCTCGGCACATTTTCTAAGTTAGTATTTTCCTGTTTTTCTTTTTCTTTTTTTAATAAGATTATATATATTTAAAAAGTTTTCTTAAGAGAGAGAGAGAGGAAGAGAACAAGTGGGGGAGGTGCAGAGAGAGGGAGATGGAGAATCCCAAGCACGTTCTGCACTGCCAGTGTGGAGTCCTACGCGGGGCCCGAACTCACAAACCGCAAGATCATGATGTAAGCAGAAACCAAGAGTCAGACGCTTAACCAGCTGAGGCACCCATGGGCCCCTAAATAAGATTTTTATTTTTAAGTAATGTCTACACCCAACATGTGCCCCGAACCTACAATCCTGAGACCAAGAGTGGCATGCTCCACTGACTGAGCCAGCCAGGCGCCCTGGTGGTATTTTCCAAGTTGTAGGAGAGAACCATGAGTGGATGATGAAATCAATTGTAACCGCTGGAGAGCAGCATCTTTTTTTAGGGGACAGAATAGGACAACATAAAATTGTTTTGCACACATGTGAATTGTTTCATGAGACATTTTATATACATATGTAGATGTGGATATTTCCTACCTTGGGGCATGACTGCAAGTTCGAAAGCCACTGCCCTAAGGCAGTGTCTCAGTAAAGATGCGGGGTTGGAAGGGGTGTTTTTCTAACTTACTGATTTGCATGCCACTGTCCCCATTTTGACCATATCAGAACACCACTCATCCTAGTGGAGCCTGACTACCTGGGCTGTGAGTGGCTCATTTTAACCATTTTTTGCCTCACCATTGACAACAGTATTGATGACACTGATATTGAAAACTACATATCTCATTTGGGTTTTTTTTTCCCCCCAACCTAAAACAATCTCACACATGAGCGCCGCGCTGGGAGACACTGGTTAAGGAGCCTCACAGTGAAAGCGCTTTCTCAAAGTAAGGCTGGAGGAACTGAGACTTAGAACAGTCCTAGCCCCTCTCAGGGTCCCTTTCTGCACGAGGACACTCACGGCTTCCTAGTTTTAGGTGTTGACCTTCCCACAGTGGCCCTCCTCAAGAAGCAAAGGACAGCCCCTGTCTGCTTGTGGACTGGCTCAGGATTTTGGGGGGATGTAACCCCCAGGGGAGGAGGCCAGGGCCCAGTATCTAACTTTGTCTTGTGAGCTTTGTCCCCTGCACCAACTTGGCAGAATTTCCTTTCTAGTCCAGCTTTGATTCCATTGATGGGATTAGGTGCCCCCCACGGCCACGTGCTTTGATGTGGTCAGGGGGTAGCAGAGAGATTTCAGCCTCCGGGAGCAAATCTTAATCTTCTGCAGGCTTCTCTGGGATCAGCGCTGGGGTAAACCCATTACATCCCTGGCCTTTCATCCCCCCAGGGCACCGGCTCCTCCAGGCTCCGAGAGCCAAAGGGTTTGTCAGATCTAGAGAAAGCAATAAAAGGGAAGAAAAAGCAGAGCATGAACCCCAGGGCCCCTCTAGCACAGAGAGCATCACCAGCGATGTCAGGGCATCTTCCTCTTTCTTCCCTTCTAATCCTAGGCTCCCACAAAATTGGAATTACAGACCCTTGGGGCCAGCCACTCCTCTTGACCCAGCACTAGGCGCCCCTGCCTGTGCCTGGCCACCATCTGGCCCTCCCTCCCAAAGGGACTCTTTCCTGGGAGCACCTGCTCTTGCACATCTGTCTGTCCTGCCCAGGAATCTCCCAAGGCCGTCGGGTTGGGGGAGGGGGTGGGAGCTGGCAAAGTGGGCAGATAAACCACTCAACTTCCACTTGCACTTTTACGGTATGTTTTGGGTTGGTGGGGACAGGAAAGAGAAGACAGTAACACGGCCAATATCTGCATCAGGCCACAAACAGGTATTTTTCATTATTTTCTTTAAATCAGACTGCAGGGCCCCATCTGAAGGGGGCGGGGGCTCAGCCTCCGTGGTTATTTAGGCTTCTCCATCATTCCCTCTTACTCTCTCTTCCACGTTCCCCGGAATCCTGGCCATCTTGAGGATGGGCATCTTGGCAGAGGCCAGTGGATGCTCCAGAATGCTGTCTGATAGATGCGGTTACACTCCCCGATGGGCTGACCCCCAGGGAGAGTGGTTCAGCAGGTCCGCACAAAGGGAATTCCTCTGACTTCCGACCCTTCTCCAATCCTGGGAAAGTTCTCTCTTGGCCTCTCAGCTTTTCTCTACCACCCTTCCTCCCCACAGTCCCCCTAAGGGAGCCCGGGTTTTCAGAAAGCACAGCCAGTGACACAGGCTGTTTGCAGGCAACTGGAAGGGGGTAGGAAGAGGGCGGAAAACACATTAACATCTCAACGAAGCACGCTGCTGGTTACCCCGCTCGGCGCTGTACGTTTATCATCTCATCGGTTGGCCACCAAAGCCCGAAGGAAACGCCAGGCTGGCTCCAGGTTCCACATGGGGAGGCTGAGTCCGGCCGCAGGAGAGCGCCACCGGGGCTGGGACGCGGCCCGGGAGCAGCATGGCCGGCAGGGGGCTCTCCGCGCCGGCCTTCGCGGGAGGACGCGCCGGCAGCCGCTCTGACCGGCCGGAGGAGGAAAAGGGAAAATTACTGGGGCTCGGGGGCGGGAAGGGCTGCGTGACTGGAAGGAAGGCACTCGAAACTGTCGGGCCGCTCGCGTCCGGACTCGATTCCCGGGGCGGCTCCCGCAGCCGGGCAGAGGGGCGCCCAGGCCATCCCCCGCCGTCCCCTCCCCTCGCCGCCCGCGCCCGGGTGCCATCCCGCGGGTGCCGCAGCCCCGGAGC